>NC_081521.1:8387489-8627489 GCF_030273125.1 Centropristis striata
AAGCCTAAACAGTATTTTATTTTATTTTACATTTTTATTTAAATAAAAAATACTTTACTCCACTGTAAAATACTTTGGCACTGTGTTTGTAGCAAACATATACTGTAATATATATACAAGACATCATTTTTGCATTTATTTTTTTGTAAAAAATACTTTTTCTCACTGTTAAATGTACTAAACACCATATCTCTAACAGAAATATACTGAAATATTTTATGGTAAAATATTTCATTCATGCGGCATTTATAAAGTATTATGCAGGTTTATTTGGCTTCACTTTTCAAGCCTGGAGGTTTCAACTTGTTCTCTAAGTGAGTTAATTTGTTATTCTTTATTTTACTCATTGAAGTTATAGTAATGCTGATCACTTTTAAAGCACTGATATGACTTTTAGTCTATTATTTATGGCTTTAATTTGTATTTTGATTTAATTATCAAAGCACACATAGAGAAAAGTAATAAAGATCATAATGTATTTTAATAATAGAACAATTCTTAACCCTCATCACACATACTGAGCAAATAATGGCATTGTTATTGCAAAAGCTATCTCATCATTTGCTGATCTAATCCAAAAACTATATCTCTCCACACCAGATCCTTTGTAGTTCCAACAAGTGTTGCTAACAGATTGGAGGTGTTGACTGTTTCAGAATAACATTGTCACAGTATTTGCCAAGACACTCAAAGCTGGCAAACCATGAAACTAGTTCAAAGCTAATTTCCACTTGCTCAAACAGAGCCAATTGCAAACATATCTTTGGTTTACAAGATAAAGAAACAACTAATTCTTGCCAGTTGGAAGATACACAGTTGTAATTCGATCTCTGTTCTGATTCATCTGCTGTGTCGTGAGACATTGTAACTGAAAAAACAAAGAATCCTTTTCTTTTGTACTCTTACTTTGAAATTCAAGCAGTTCAAGTCAAATGAACAGCTTGAAAGGGTACAAAGGTAAGTGGTGAACTGACAGAGGTAAATAAAAAAAGGTAAGCTTAACCAAAACTGAAAAATAATGTACATTTCAGAATTATACAAGTAGGCCTTTTTCAGGGAACAAGAAAAACTTAAGTCTTGGGCTATTTTTGTCATTTTGTGTCTTTTTTTTTGTCATTTTGTGTCTTTTTTTTTGTCATTTTGTGTCTTTTTTTTTGTCATTTTGTGTCTTTTTTAGTCCTTTAGTCCAACATAAAATGTGATTTTGAATCTTTTTTTTACTTTCAAAACACTATCATGCTGAATCAAGAATTTAAAATGTTGCAAATGTGCATTCATTTCAGAGTACACTGAGACATTAAACTGCATAATTTTCAATTAAATTCTGGAAAAGTTGGTTTGTTCTTAAACTTTTGACCAGTAGTGTATATATACACACTCACTGCTTAAGATGGTATTTGCAAAGACTGAAGTCAAAAAGGTGTCTTGGAAGTCTTGCAATTTCGACATGGAGAAGGATAACTATACTTTTTAAATCACATTTGCAGCAGAGGCAAGATTAAATGTCACATATTTGATTTTGGGGTTGATAAGGTTTAACGTTCCCTACAGAAGAAGAGCAGCAGCAGCAGAAGTGTTTTGTCTTGGTGCCTGTCACAGCAGAGCAGGCCAGATGAGACCTGAACCGCCACACCAGATGGCAGGTGACGGTTCTGGGGGACGCAGACCACAGGGGACAGACAATGACGACACTGGTGTGTGTGTGTGTTTATGATGGAGAGAGACAAATACATAATAACAGAAAGAGAGAGGGATTGAGTGAGTTTTATTGTAGAAAATGGAATTTTAGGAAGAAATATAAAGTCTTAACGACTCAGTGTAATTGAGATTTTTATTGGGTATCTGGCAAACATAATAGCAGCAACTCAATTATCTAAATTAAATGTAGAGTAAATGTTAATTGGTGACCATGAAACCTGTGGCTTTTTAAAGACTTTCTCTGACTCTTTAAGGATCGGTAGGTTTAATCATTTGTTTCTACGGTAGATAGCTTTAGGCAAAAAAGCTATTTGTGAGAGTGGATCTTTCCTTCATCTCCTGGATCACAGATTACCTGACAGGAAGACCACAGTATGGCAGGGTGGGGAACTGTGTTTCTGGGACATTAATGAGCAGCACAGGGACTCCACAAGGCACTGTTCTGGATCCATTCCTGTTCACACTGTACACAGGTGACTTCAAATACAACTCTGAGTCCTGCCACATCCAGAAGTACTCGCACGACACTGCTATTGTGGCGTGTATCAGGAATGGACAGGAATCTGAATATAGGGATCTGATAAATGCTTTTAACATGTAGCACTTTGAGATTTCCTGTAATATAAAGTGCATTACAAATAAAATGTATTATTTATTATCATTAAGATCAATTCTCAGACTTAGACGTTTGGACTTCACGCTGACTCAAACCTGCGTACATGAGCTGAGAGCAGACTGAGATCTGATCGTACCCTCCGCTCACGTCCAAACTGATAAATGCCGAGGCTTGAGTAAAAATGATCGTACGCCCACTTTACGCTCACTTTCTGTCGTACGCTCGTTTGATAAATGAGGGCCAGTGTGTTCCTACCTGTCTGGCTGCATTATATTGTGTTGCAGTAGAATTAGACAGCATCTGCAGATGCCTCCTACAGTTTAGTACCAGTAACATAGCATTGCTTACAATCTGTCAATGTTTGCTAACTCTCACCGTGTGGAACATATCTCATTTTGTGTTGCTGACCTTTTTTTTTTTTAGCCAAAAGTTTGCCATCCTATATTAGTCTAGACGGAATTGTCCAAAAAGTGAAAGTGAGGAGCATTTATGGGTACAAGTCAGGAACCGGCCTACTTTACTTATTTCAAGGGTGCCCAAGCGAAATTTTTAGTTTTTGACCTTCTCATTTGCATATCAATATGGCGGTCAAATTGCCCATCTTGCTCAGTTGTTGGATCATTTTCCCCAAGTTTTTTTGTAAGTAGGCAATCAAAGATGAGGAAATTAAGTTTCTAGATCTATAGTCTGGGGTCAGAGCAAGAATAAAGTGGATGCTCAGTGTCTTTTTTATGTATATTTATATATATGCAAAATACCAACTTTTAAGGTGAAATTAAGCATTATTTGTGTGTGTTTTTTAAGGCCGACATAAATATTCAATCAATATCACTTTTAAATGTTCCAGTTGGTATTTTCCATACATATATATACATAAAAAAGGCACTGAGCCTCCACTATATCATTGCTCTGACCCTAGACTATAGATCCAGAAACTTAATTTCCTCATCTTGATTGCCTACTTACAAAAAAACTAAGGGGAAATGGTCCAATCACTGTGCAAGATGGGCAATTGGCCATTTGATATACAAATTAGAAGGTCAAAAACTCAAAAATTTCGCTTGGGAACCATTTTTTTGGACTCAGTATCCTTGAGATATGTAAGGTAGGCCGGTTCCTGACTTGTACCCATAAATGCTCCTCACTTCTTATAGGAGGCCTTTATTCTGAAATCCGTCTAGACTATGTGTGTGTGCTGGTCTTTGTCAGACAGCCACAGAGCAAGAGGTATTCCACCAACTGCCCCTAATCATACCCCCTGCCCTCCAACACACTGACCAATGTCCTGCAGCCACATCCAGACAGGTATAATTTCATGACACAGGCTTGTTTGCTGTCATACACCCTGCAGCAACCATCCCCGCGGACAGCTGATTTAGTCCACAATCCTCCTCATCAATCTACATCTGGCCGACTGACAGCATGTGGGATTGTTAATAGATCGGCCTCATTTTTACAGATTACATTTACAAATGGGTGATTTGTCTGGTTTTTGCTCGCTTGTCAACTGCAAGTACTGATGATATGGTAAAGTTTTCCCTCATGCTCAGTCCTGCTGATTTTCATATGGACTTTACTACTGTGTGTTCTTTTTTAAATATACTATACTTGGCAATGTGCAATAATTTGTGCAATAAATTGTCCTTCAACGTGCAATATATTTATGAACACTGCACAGCATCATATCTGCTTCTAGCAAATTGAATTAAAGACACCTTACCTCCCTTTCTTGCCCATGTTTATGTCTGTTTTGTTTTGTATATTTTTAAATTTTATATATATTTTATTTATTGTCGCACTGCTTTTTGGAGTCAACTCTCAAATCTCATTGTACATGTGTAAATTGACAATAAAGGCATTCTATTCTATTCTATTCCTCTCTACTCCCTATATAGATGAATGCATGCATTTTGCGTGTCTATGTGTGAAACAGGTTATGTTTCTCTGGACTACAGTCAATCCCAGTTTTAAAATACCTCCAGTATGTGGTCGTATGGGTGACCATGAAATATATCCCACCAAGCTCCCCATTTATTTTTTCAAAAGGGTGTATTTTTATATCATTGTTATACTTTTACCGCCTCGGCTAATAGCCCCCCTCGGTTACCATAGCAACACACAGGTAAGTGGAAAGGAGTGCTTAGTTCGCCACGCAGCATGAAGCCCATTTCTAAAACTGTTGACCTATAAAAACATACACCCACCGACATGAGGCTACCAGAACCATATATGTTGTGTGTGTGTGTGTGTGTGTGTGTGTGTGTGTGTTTGAAGACAGAAAAATGCAGAAAAAAAATCAATAACCCAAGTTTTTTTATATACAGGGTCTGTGTTGTCTTTGTCCAAGCAGTTTTATTTATATGTGTATTTGTGTGTGTGTGTGTGTGTGTGTGTGTGTGTGTACAAACTTGTACTACCTACAAAGTGAGGACCATAATAACTGTTAAACTGACAGAGTGAGGACATTTTGAGAAGTGGGTACATTTTGGTCAGTGCTCTCTTCTTCAAGGCCTGATTGTGCACGTGTGTGTGTGTGTGTGTGTGTGTGTGTGTGTGTCTGTGTGCGCGTATGTTTGTTTTTGTGCGTGTGTGTACAAACATACTACCTACAAAGTGAGGACCATAATAACTGTTAAACTGACATAGTGAAGACATTTTGAGAAGTGGGGACATTTTGGTCAGTGCTCTCTTTTTTCAAGGCCTGATTGTGCGCATGTGTGTGTGTGTGTGTGTGTGTGTGTGTGTGTGTGTGTGTGCGTATGTTTGTTTGTGTGTGTAAAAACTTGTACTACCTACATAGCGAGGACCATAATAAATGTTGAACTGACAGAGTGAGGACATTTTGAGAAGTGGGGACATTTTGGCTGGTGCTCAGTGCTCTCTTCTTCAAGGCCTAATTGTGCACATGTGTGTGCGTATGTTTGTGTGTGTGTGTGTGTGTGTGTGTGTGCGTGTAGAAACTTGTACTACCTACATAGC
The DNA here is from genome assembly GCF_030273125.1 of Centropristis striata. NCBI lineage: Eukaryota > Metazoa > Chordata > Actinopteri > Perciformes > Serranidae > Centropristis > Centropristis striata. The sequence goes on from NC_081521.1 coordinate 8,392,783, forward strand.
GAAGACCATAATAAATGTTAAAATGACAGAGTGAGGACATTTTTGAGAAGTGGGCTCTCTCCTTCTAGCATGTTTGTGCGTGCCTGTATGTGTGAGTCTTCTAAATGACAGCACACACACCGTATGAGCGGTCTCTGCAGTTTAGAAAGTAAACACAAATCTGTCTCTTTCTGTCTCTCTCAGGAAATTTGTCCTCCCCTGCATCTATCTTCCTTTTCCTATCGGACCAGCTCCCTTCTACCAACTTTATCATCTTCTCTCCTCTTCTATCTTTTGCACCTTTTTCAATCTCCTACACATTCTTTATTTCCTTTCTGTGAATTACTTTCACTTTCTTCCTCTCTGTCCTCCCTCCTTCCTTTGTCTATTGAGTTGTCTGTCACCCTTCACATACCTCCCTTTCACTTTTTATCTCCCCCTTTCCTCCCTTCATCCCCTCCTTGTTTCTCCCTCTGGGCTTTGCTGTGTCTGATCTATCAGACGCTGCAGACAGCTGTCTATTCCCTGCAGGCAGCCATCAGAGACACTGACCATATGGGAGGAATAGTGATTGTGCTCTGTTGGTCTCTTATTGTGTTGTTTTCTCTTTCATTTTTAGCCCTTTCCCAAAACACTTCTTGTTCCTTTTGGTTCCTTTCATTTGACTTCTTGCTGAATCTTTCAGGCCGTCAAGAGCCAAACTGCTTGGCTTGTGGTGGAGATGGGAGGGGGGCTGGTGGTGCTGCTGCTGGTGGTGGTGGTGGAGGGGAAATTGGTATTTTTGTGACAAAGCCACGGACACAAGTTGTATCAGGGGATCATTCGGGCAGTAGTTCTCAACCTTTTTGAGTCGCGACCCCCAAATTAACATGCATGACCCCCGCTCACTGAACAGAATCTCACACTCACAGTTCAGATCACCCAAAAAAAGAAATCAAATGACCAAAAAAGGAAACAAAATGACCAAAAAAGACTCAAAATGACCAGAAAATGACCAAAAAAGGCACAAAATGACCAGAAAAGACACAAAATGACCAGAAAATGATCAAAAAAAGAAACAAAATGACCAAAAAAGGAAACAAAATTACCAAAAAAGACACAAAATGACCAGAAAATGATCAAAAAAAGACACAAAATGACCAAAAAAGACACAAAATGACAAAAAAAAAAACCCACAAAATGACCAAAAGAAAAGACATTAAGTGACCAAAAAGACTAAAACACATGAACACTTTAACAGTGGAGACAGAGCTGACTTCCAAAATGATTTGGCGACCCCCAGAAATCATCTCGCGACCCCAATTGGGGTCCCCACCCCAAGGTTGAGAATAGCTGCGTTAGGGAATAATATGACAGTGACACATCTCTGCTGTATTGTTTAGCTTGTTTGGGCTGTTTTTTAAAAATTCAAAACACTTGTCTTTAAAGGGAATTGAGGCCACCAGGTATTTTTGTCTCGAGTATTTTTGGATTTTTGTATGCATAGCAGAGAACATTTGAGATAAAAAAGAACTAGAAGCATTTTGTTCGGATTATGGAAATAAAATGTCAGCTTCAGTTAAATATTTGTCATTGTACTTTTCAGCACAGTACAACATGGGAACAGAATCTGCCACAGGCTGGCAAGACTTCTTTCCTTTATTCTTTTTGAGTGCAGGTTTCAGTTTAAAGCTCCACTAACCAACAAAGATAGAACTGTGTTTATCCCAAGGGAAACGGTTAATGAAGAAATGATTATGTATAATTTAAAAAGGTTCACTTTTAGTGACAAAACCCTTATTAACACCCACTCAGCTCCACATAGCGTTGTCCACCTTCAGCTCCTTGTTCCTGTTGTTTTTATGGCCTGCAACTTTACTATTTTGATTGACTCTCACTGCTGTCATCAGTGTTGTTTACAGCCACCACAAGCAGCTTTTTCAGTGGAAAAAGCTCTGATAAACCACTGTATGCTGCCTGCCCAGCACCAAATGGCACCAAGTTCAGGCTGGTCATAGTTATATCTAAATTACATAGACCTTATATCTATGCCAAAAAGTAATGCACTGTGTATTGTAGATAACCTACTAAATTGTGAGCCAGGAAATACAGCTTTTAACTCCCCACACTGCAAAAAAGGTGTGTCTAAAAACAAGATAAAAACAGTAAATCTGAGGGAAATGATCTTGCTGCATGGACAGATGATTTACCTTGACAAGATTTCTTAAATTAAGATTGTTAAATCTTGAAATAAGCATGTTGAACACTTAAAATAAGAAATTAACTCTTAAAACAAGATAAATTATCCAACACTTCTAAATCAAAAGGTTTTTTTTAAATCTTGGTAAGAAACAAATAATTGTCAGGTCACTCTGCTCGAGCCAGTTCAACGTTGCTTTCAGCTTTAATTTATCTGGTTTTAAGAGTTAATTTCTTATTTTAAGCGTTCAACATGTTTATTTCTTGACGTATTGTAATAAAATGAAGTTAAACTGAGAACCCAGACATCTCCTGCTCATCATTCATTTCAGCAAAATGAGAAAACTTCTCACTTGATTTATTACCTCAGAAATTTTTGGAGAACAACACTATGGTCTCAATCACTAGTAAAAAAATCTTCAAGACAATTTCATGTTAATAGTGTAAATAATGGCCCCATTTAGAAGAAAATAGAAGATAAAGAATCATATGATTTGGGGCGTGGCTACCTTTGATTGACAGGTCACTAACAAGGCGAGAAGCAGAACAATGCGTATCCACGGCAACGTGTCAATAAAGTTATATATATAAAAGGATGTTTAGTGGTTTGGTCTCATAACTTTGACCCTTTCACTGTATTTTCACTCAATGACAGTTTATTTGAACGTTTTGTTCAGTAAAAATGTCTTCAGCGTTTGGTTGGACTAACAGACACTCCAAGGAGTCGCTGCTCAGTTTTCTGAGGTCAGTAACGTACATTTTGTTTTTGTTTGTTGCTAGCCAAAACTAACATCCCAGTTAATGCTCCAGTTGATGCTAACATGAATTAGCAGTGACTTCTCTCAGTCCAACCTGGTCTCACAGACATCCGTGAAATAGCAACGGATTTGCTTAACTCAAAATCCGTGGAATAGCCACAGAATCACTCAAATTTCCGTGAAACTGACACGGATTTCGCTACAATGCAAGTTAATGACAGTCAAATCCCAACCTGGTATTTTTTCCTATTGGTTTGTGTCCAAGTCATGTGACTTTCAAGGTTCCGGCGGTCAGAACAAAAAACATGGACGTGTTCAAAATGTTGATCCAGTTAGTCAAAATGACAAAATAATAATAATCAGGTGAGGTTGTGCTGAAAAAAATGAAACAAGCATAAGTCGTTTATACAGTCAGAATAAAAAATTGTGAAAACCCATCAAAATAGCCCCAATCTCCAAAGGCTTGAAAAAATACACGATTAAATATGATATAAAAGGCTTGCACATCCTGCCACAAATATGACTTCAATTGTTATTAAAATTCTGTGAGGTTACAGCCAGCATTTTTCTACAGGTATTTGATGGATAGACGGGGCTGTTATCTGCCTGATGTTGGAGAATCCCCCTTGTCAATGTCTTTTAGCTCCACTGTCTGCCATTAATCACACAATAAGTCATTATAAGAATCCTTCAGACAGAGGTTTTATTGTATGTAACCTTTCACTTATGTCACTTTTCTCATTTCTCTCCTCAAGGTGAATTCTATTAACGGGTACAGGGTAGATGATTAATCACATGGAACTTATGGCAGGTTTGTGATGAGTGTGAGTAATTGTCCTAGTCTTTAGAAGTCCATTCAATTAAAAAAAAAAGGGGGGGGGGGGGCATAAATCTATAAATCTATAGTGTCCACATTTGTGTGTATGTACGTTTAAGTGTGTGTGTTTGCAGAGTTAAACAAAGACAAGGCTTAAAAAGGTTTACTGAGTCGTGCAGATTATGGCTTGGATACCTCCTTAACCCATTTAGGCCTAAAAATGCCTGTAAAACCTTGATTTTGCGATTTTGAAAGAAAGAAATTTATTTATCTATTTATTTATTTAGTTGTTCATTACATTACATGTCATTTAGCTGACACTTCTGTCCAAAGCGACTTACAATAAGTGCATTCAACCTGAAGGTACTAGACTTAGACCACAGGAATCAAGTAAGTACATAACTTCAAGAGCCAACTGTAATTGCTACAGGAATGCTATATGTTAAAGAAGAAAAGAAGAGAAGAGAAAAATAAAGTTTGTATTTTCTTCCCCATTGTATTTTAGTTTTTATCTGAACCTGTTGTCTTTTAGTCTTTTAGCTTTTATCCTGTCCTTTTGTCTTTTAGTCTTTTAGTTTTTATCCTGTCCTGTTGTCTTTTAGTCTTTTAGTTTTTATCCTATCACGTTGTCTTTTAGTTTTTATCCTGTCCTGTTGTCTTTTAGTCTTTTAGTTTTTATCCTGTCCTGTTGTCTTTTAGTCTTCATCCTGTCCTGTTGTCTTTTAGTTTTTATCCTGTCCTGTTGTCTTTTAGTTTTTATCCTGACCTGTTGTCTTTTAGGTTTAAACTGTCCTGTTGTCTTTTAGCCTTTTAGTTTTTATCCTGTCCTGTTGTCTTTTAGTTTTTATCCTGTCCTGTTGTCTTTTAGTTTTTATCCTGTCCTGTTGTCTTTTAGTTTTTTTCCTGTCCTGGTGTCTTTTAGTCTTTTAGGTTTAAACTGTCCTGTTGTCTTTTAGCCTTTTAGTTTTTATCCTGTCCTGTTGTCTTTTAGTTTTTATCCTGTCCTGTTGTCTTTTAGTTTTTATCCTGTCCTGTTGTCTTTTAGTTTTTTTCCTGTCCTGTTGTCTTTTAGTCTTTTAGGTTTAAACTGTCCTATTGTCTTTTAGCCTTTTAGTTTTTATCCTGTCCTGTTGTCTTTTAGTCTTTTAGTTTTTATCCTGTCCTGTTGTCTTTTAGTCTTTTAGTTTTTATCCTGTCCTGTTGTCTTTGAGTTTTTAGCTCCAGTGTTCCCTCATGTGGGCCTCCTCACTGAGGGGTGTGTGTTCTGTCTGCCCGTGGGGATGTGGTCTTGGAGACTCCCTGGGCCCGGGGGACTAGGCAGCTCTGCACCATGTGTGGAGTCCGTCCCGGTCTACTCGGGTCCTGGTGGTCTCTGTGACGGCGTCCTCTATGTGCGTACGTATCCATGTGTGTGTGAGTGCATGTATGTGTATGTCTACATTACATGTAGATTTGTATGTGAGGATGGGAGGGGTGGGTTTTGTCACTTTTTATTGTTTTTATTCTTATTTTTTGTAAAGCACTTTGTGTTTACATTTATATGTATGAAAAGCGCTATATAAATAAAGTTTGATTTGATTTAAGTTATTTCCTACAATTTTGAGGTCGAGTTTAATTTTTGTCTCTGTGGTGTATGTGTGTACAGACACTGTCATCACATTCACTTTGCATTACAATGATGCCAAAATGTAAAATAGTTCATTGCTCTCCATCTCTCTCCACTGCCTTTCTGTTGTTCCCTTGGCCCCTCGCTTCCCTGTGGCATATGGGCCATCGGACCATAACCGGATGATTGTTTGGTCTGTCTGAGCACGATAAGCTCTCTAAAACATGTCAATAGTGCCACTGGCAGGGGACGGACAGGGCCATAAACTGGCCCCTCGCCGACTGGACTCATCACCAAGTCAAGTCCTGAAGTCACTGGCAGCGATTCATTTACTCGACTACCATTCCAGACAGAAAAAAATGTACAAACCAGGCAGACTTACTGTGGACAGATTGGAGTTTTAATTATACAAGTATTTGTTTTCAGGCAGAATTGTCGCTGTTGGTTAAGCTAAACTTCGATGAGCAACACCAAAGAAGCTTTAGGGAGTACAATTAGCTGACTGGCAAACTTGGACAGCAAATAGAAAAAAAGCATGAATAAAATATAAAATGCAAATCATTTGGGATTTAAAGTGAACTTCTAACTTTGAAGTTGTAGGAATGAAAGAAATATACTAACTTAACAGTCTACTGAGACAGAGACATCCAAGTGTCAACTTCCAAGCCTGAAAAGTTAAGCTAATGTGACACAAATTCTTTGTAATGGCCAGCCGGGGGTGACTTCACTGGTGACATATTGGAAGTCTATGAGAAAAGGAGCATACTCTCACTTGATTTATTACCTCACTTAACCAGTCACAATTTCCCTACGATCACAATCACAAGTTTCAAGTCTTCCTAATCCAGAATTATGTTAATTTAGTAAACTAAGGTCGCATTTAGAGTAAAATAGATAATTAAGTAACACATGCTTTAGGGCGGGGCTACCCTGTCATTGATAGGTCACTATCATAGTGACCCATCACAGTAAGTTTCCATCATTGACTAGTACACAGTTTGTTTTAACTTTCTCAAAGTTAAATGGAACATGTTGGTCATTAAAAAAGTAAATCTGCATCATTGAGTCGATTTATCCATTGGATATCCATCGTCAGAAAAATAATTGTGATATTATTACTATTGTGATAATTGATTAATTGTTTAAGTCACGTTTCAGTGAGGTATGCCACACATTTGCTGGTACCAGCTTCTAAAATGTGTACTTACTTTTTTTCCCTCTTTTATAAAATTGTACATTGTATACTAGGACTTTAACACCTTGGATTATGTGAAACTGACTCATGTTTTTTCCCGCTTCTCTGAAACGTAATAGAAAATAGCGTTCAAGAAAATAATAATTGGGTTGCAGCCCTGGAGGAGACCAGGTATCCTGACTAACAGTTGGAAATGGCCTGTCTCAAATACATTGTGGGCCATTTCTCATATTTCTTGCTCACAGTAGCTTACTTGTGGCTTGGTTACCTTGACAGATTCAGCTACACTGTAACTCTCTTCAGAAGTGTCACAGGTGGTGGTGACCAACTGGCGCTGCACATTTCAACACCACCTGGAATACTTTAGAGGAAGGCAAAGCTGCATATGAAACTGTCAAGGTACATAGACAAGAACACGAGCCTGTCAGTAAGGAGCTACTCCCAAACAAAGCTCTACAATATATTACCTACTACGGATGTGAATTTCAGGCAAAAGTACTATTCGATAATCGTGAGGTACTAATTAACAGGCGAAGCAGTGTTCCCAACTTCCCAACTTTGTTGCTAAATTTAGCAACTTTTCAGACCCCCTTAGCAGCTATTTTTCAAGAAAGTGTCTGGAGACAAATCCAGCGACTCCTTCTTACTCTTCTTAACAAGCGTTGAAGAGGCAGTTAGCTCTGTAGCAGTACAGTGTGTATGTGCTTACAGGCTAACAGTTAGCTCTGTAGCAGTACAGTGTGTATGTGTAATTAGAAATTGTATATCATCGTAGTCAACACTTTTAATTACTGTAAATCCAAGATTAGCACAAAACTTTTCCTGTCATGAACTGTAGAAAACACAGTTTTGCCGTAAAAATATAAAAATTTCATGTAAAATGAATGGAGAAACACCATGATGTCACAATAACACAATTACCCTTAAAAAAAGCAGAATTATTCAATGTAAATTACAGATTTTTTTTTTGCATTTTGTTGCTTTATTTATTGTGATAGATAGAAAGGGGGTGATAGAGGGGAAGACATGCGGCAAAGGGAGCTCAGGCCGGATTCGAACCCGGCTCCGCCGCAGCACACGGCATACATGGTAAGCGCTCTACCGGTGTGAGCTGGCTAGTAGGCTAGGTTCATTGTACTGCTAGCCAAACATTACATTACATTACATTCGAATAGTAATTTCAGCATTCATTGATTGATATTTTTTTTTACTATCAGATGTTATACTAGATATACTTGACTCCTGAAACTCATTCCAACAGCCCGACTGTGCAGCAGATAGGGCTGGGCGATATATCTATATAATTTTAAATGTGATATGGAATTAGATCATATTGCATATATTGATATAGTTCAAATTTGCACAGTGATCCTTGCTCCAAGCAAGCTGCGGCTCTTATTTAAGATTTTTTTTTTTAATTTAAATGTGCACTTTATGGAGCTTTTATTTAAAATAAGGTACTCCTGTTGTACAATATCTATGTTCACTTAAATAAATGGTTTCAATAAAACTACTTGTGACATATCATATTTGACTTTGACTGAACATTTGCTCTCACTTTGCGATAAACATATCAGGATATATATCGTATATCGATATTCAGCCTAAATATATGGGGATATGACTTTTGGTCCATATCACCCAGCCCTAGCGGCAGAAGGCATTTACAAGCTGTTATATACAGTTGAAACCAGAAGTTTACATACACTATATAAATAGACGCATATGCTTTATCCAGATGCCTGAAGGTTCCACATTCATCTGTTCAAATAATTATATCCAAGTATAAACACCATGGGAATGTCCAGCCATCATAGCGCTCAGGAAGGAGACGGGCTCTGTGTCCCAGAGATGAACGTGCTTTGGTCCAAAATGTGCATATCAACCCAAGAACAAAAGCAAAAGACCTTGTGAAGATGCTGGCTGAAGCTGGTAAGAGTGTGTCATTATCCACAGTGAAACGAGTCCTGAGACATGGACTGAAAGGCCTGGTTCATTAATCCTAACGGACCTAAAACTGGAAAAGTGATTGTCTGATTTCATGTCAGACAGTGAGAAAAAAAGCATATGTGTCTTTTTATATAGTGTATGTAAGCTTCTGATTTCAACTGTACTTCTGATGCATATCGTTAGCCTCATAGCATATTTGCCTAAGTCATATTTGAACGTTTTCGGGAAACAAGAAAATACACAATTTTTAGTAAGCTCATTGGTATTCTTAATTGATATTGTAACAGTAAGTTCAAGTAGAAGCATGAACAAGTTTGCATAAAAAATTAAACACATCGATTTCATAACAGATAAAAGTGATTTAGGCAGAATATGCCCTTACTAAGGCAATTTTTCTCTTACATATAAATAATGTAGTTTGGTTTGTATGTAGCGGCAAAAATGCCTAAGTCAAGGAGATGACTAAGGCAGAAAGTGATTTTGGACTCTAACAAGTGTTCTGATAGGCTGAGAACATAGGCAATAAGGCAGAAAGATGCAGCAGTGGTAGGAGAGTAAAGTTAGGCAGATATCACAATTTGGCCAAAAAATGACTTAGGCAATTATGCTATGAGGCGATATGCTGCTCTATGAGTGTTACTCTGAAGAACTGTTTCAGCTTCACAGTGTACAGGCAGACATGGGGGATTCCTTATATTTGCAATAAAACGGGTTCAAATCTGGCTCATACCTTCACTGACCTCACATCTCTCTGTCTCCCAGCCTTCCTTTTATTCCTCAGAATACAGTGTGTTAACCGAGTGAGAGCTATGCAACTGAAACTCCTACACAGGATTCATATATCTCCCTCTCAACGTCATAAATATAACCCTAATGCATCTCCATTGTGCCCCAAGTGTAAGATAGAAGGTGGTGCTCTGACACATTGTTTGTTGTACTGTAGAGAAGTACGGCAAATTATAGGGCAGAAAATGAATAAGACTCTGTCTATCAACAGCAAAAGTAACCCTTTGTATTTATTACTTAGTATATCTAATATGTCCATCACTGACAAGCTTAAAAGAAAACTTTATCAGACGCTTTCTGTGCTAGAAAGAGTATTCTTTTGAATTGGATCACAGATAAAACTCCATGTAAGGCTCAGTGGCAAAGATTATACTTGAATATGTTCTGCTGGACTATTTGACATGTAAACGTCACAACAACGAAGATGCCTTTCATAAAACATGGGAACCCCTTGTATCATAGCTCAGAGTGCTCTGCCTCAACTGGGACTAGGGCAATATATCAATATACAAGATATTTCGATATATTTTTAAATGTGATATGGAATTAGACCATATTGCATATATCGATATAGTTAAAAAAAATTGTTTCCCTTCTATAAATGCTGCCCTTACTAGAGTCTGTCATATTTAGTTCTTTTGTAATGTTCGTTATTCTTTTCTCATATTATGAGATATTTTTATTTAAGATTTATTTTTATTTAAATGTGCACTTTATGGAGCTTTGGCTTTAAAAGGTACTCCTGTTGTTATACAGTATTTATGTTATATATATTTCCTCTCACTTTGCGATAAAAATATCGGGATACATATCATATTCAGTCAATATTCAGTCAATATTCAGCCTAAATATATCGGGATATGACTTTTGGTCCATATTGCCCAACCCTAATTGGGACACTCTGCCTCATCATTTATTTGATTTACTTTTACTTCTGTATACCTTTTATTTTACTTATTTGTTGTGAATTTATTCTTACTTGTATGGGATATGACCCCTGAATCTTCTGCCTGTATGTATGGATTTGGATTTGAATATTATGTGAGCCAAATGTTTGTTTGTTTGCTTGTTTGTTTTGAGTTTTTGTCCTCCCTGTTGAAAACTAATAAACATATATTTAAAAAATAAAAAGAATACAGTGAATACAATAAAAGGGTTTGTGCTCGCAGTTAGAGTTGTTCTGATTCTGATACCATATCGGAAATTGCTCCGATACTGCCGAAATTGCTGGCATCGGTATCGGCGAGCACTGTAGACCAGGCACCGATCTGATACCACGTAAATTATTAAATTAGTAATCTATTTACTGCCTCGTTCTGCAGGGCTTCCCAAAGTGTGGTGCGTTGACCCCTGGGGGTGCACGGCCTGCCGCTAGGGGGGGCGCGAGATGAAAAATGTAATGGCGGTCTGATAATTACACAATTACATTTTCCCCCCTACACAATAAAGAGGTGTAAATAAACATTTCCTTTGTAAAATGTAAAATCAAAAACTGTAATATTAATTAATTAATTAATGCAGGCTATTCAAAATGCACTTCATCTTAAAATGAAGCGTAGAAGAAGTTCTCTTCCATTTTTCCAACCTGTGTTGTGATGACGGGTTGTTTTAGCTCCACGTTAATTTAAACTTTCTGCAATTTTTGTTTAACGCGGCTCAAAATATTATAACATTTTCCCAACTCACCTGCTTTCTGCCTCTGATCCTGAGCCTGTCATCATCCTCTTTGCTCTGAAAAGTGGAAGCTTGCGCATAACTTTGTTGCATTATATTGAAACTGTGTTTCAGATTAATTCAAATGCGAGAGCTCATTGTTGTGATTGTGATTATTTTATTATATGTGTTTTTTTAAGGTTGAAGGTGGGGGATTGGGGGTGCGTCAGCCTGGTTGGGACATAGAAGGGGGGTGCACGGCTAAAAACGTTTAAGAACCGCTGGGTTAGGCTAATATTGTGGCTGCACTTTAACTTAAATATATTACTTGATTTATTTATTAGGGCCTCGGGGCAATCGCACCGAGCACTGGTCCCATACAGCAATATCTGTAGGGACCAGTGCTGCACTACTGTTATACTGTGGATTTCTTCTTCTTCCTCTTCCGGACGCAATTTAGTCCCGCTACTAGTCCTACAACTTGAAGAGTTGCAGGACAAATTATACATCAAAACGCGCGGTTGATCGGGATCAGTGTGCTATTACTTTTCTCTACAGAATACGAATTTTTCGCAACATAAGTCGCGAAAAACTGCCCAAGATTTTGCATTGAAATGAATGGGATGGCCGACAAAAAATTAGCGAAAAAGAACAATAATTGGAGATTTTTAAACGTCTACTTCTCCGGCATAATTTCACCTAGAGACTCCATTTAAACTTTAAACAGTAGACACAAGTCTTGTGTATCAGCGTATTAATCCTCGTTTCGATAGGTCATATAGTTTTTTATCAATCCCCGTTCAATGACCATGATCATTTTTGGAGAAATTCTGAGATTATAATGGGTGTGTATTGCACGGAATGTTCGTGTCACAGTGTGTGACATCATCGCCAGAGTGTAGAGGGAGAGAAAAAATTGTCAAAAAATACATTTGAAAACTGCGCTCCAGGCCGCAAATTCCACTCTACAGAAATAATTTATACATAGAAACGTAGGAAAATTTGTCTTCTCACTCACAATCCTCTGGTAAAGCTGTCAGAGTTATAGTTTGGGCGTAGGACGCACAGATGATCCACCAACACGCACCAACAGCAACTTAAACTTTCTAGTTTAAGTTGCTGTTGCTCTACTGTTTTGTATACTGTTTTATTTAAAAGTAAATGTAAAAATAAATGGCTTGAATCCGCTGTATTTATTCATGTTTTACAAAGGGTTTAACCTGAGCCAGGCCACAATCACCACAATGATAATCATGGCACAGTCAAGCAGGTGCAGCATGTTTTTTTTAAATAACATACTGGTATTGGATTGGTACTTGGTATCGGATCATCTCTACTCGCAGTAAATGCATATGCCCACTCTTTGTATGTGTAAAAAACAAAATTTTGGAAGGCAGTTGCTTTTTTTGAAACATATAAAAATGTAATTACTACTTCAGCAATAACAGCTCAATGATGCTGCAGGATGATCTGACCTTTCATACTTTGATCCAACAATATAATAGATGAGGCTATTTAAACTTGGTGAATCTATACACATTGCATCGGTGAGATGACTCACATAGTGTTGTTTTCCACAGCAGCCTTCAATAAATATGGAACAAGACACGGAGGGGGACTCATTTCATTCTCACTTTGCCGGTCTCATTAAATTATTTATGTGCATAATTTCTATTATGAATATGATTCAACAACCTGAAAAAAAAAAGATGGCAAAAATGCCTCTTTAATACAGAAAACATAAACATAAGCAGGTTGGGGGACTTACGAGAGGGTCCTCTCCAGCCGTCCCCCTGTGGAGCCGATGATTTCTCCAAGGGTACAGAAAGTCTGGCCAAGAAAGTCCTGAGGGGGGAAAAGACAGAAGAGAGAGAATTAATTGCATGCCAGGGCCAAGATACCAGCCAACAGAGGAGCACCATAAATACGACCCACAGAGAACTTCAAGGGGAACTAATAGGCCTATGATTTTTCTTATTTTCTGCCATACATATAAAGTTAGTGTTGGGTGTTCAAATTAAACAGGGCCCAAGTTTTAAATGTGTTAAATCCGTGTGTAACAGAGTTATTGGGTGATTCCACTTGCCATGATTTAATCAACCAATACCAACAAGTTATATTGAAGTTTTGTATTTTATATAATATATAATATATATATATATATATATATATATATATATATATATATATATATACCATTGTACGTGACTGAGCCATGTCAGTGTACGAGGAGTGTGCCTGTGGTAGGTTGAATCGCACCCAGTCATACACATATTTTGATTGTTTATGGTAATTATTATTATTGTTTATGGCCTCGGGGCAATCGCACCGAGCACTGGTCCCTACAGCTATTGCTGTATGGGGACCAGTGCTGCACTACTGGTATACTGTTACTGTTATACTGTGGATTTCTTCTTCTTCCTCTTCCGGACGCAATTTCGTCCCGCTACTAGTCCTACAACTTGAAGAGTTGCAGGACAAATTATATATCAAAATGTGCCATTTGATCGGGATCTGTGTGCTATTACTTTTCTCTACAGAATACGAATTTTTTGCGACGTAAGTAAAAACATATGTAGACGTTCAGGAAGAACTCAGGATGCTCAAAGTGAAGTCGGATTAATGATAGGTATTATGGTTTTGCTAAAAATGCTTTCTGTTCGAGGCCAGAAATTTCAGTCTGTCCACCTCTGCTGTCACTGAGCCGGAACAGGTGCCAGTTAATTCTGTTGATTGCTTTGATCTGATTGCCTTTGATCTTTGATGTGATTACAGTTACAGATACACACACACACACATGCGCGTAAGCACGCACACTCATCACACATGCATACACATGCTTCAAACACGCACACACACACACACACAGGTAATGTTATGTGATTTTAATCACACACACACACACACACACATTTTGAGGTTAAAGGTCATAGGTTGCTGTATAAATAAATACTTGAAGAGGAATGCTTGTTGTAGGTGTGCTCCTTGTATATAATATAGTATCATAACATTACTAGTATTAATTGTTTGAAATCTCTGAATAATCTCATCATAGTGTACACACACCGGCAGCAGCCCCCATGGCCCTTTCAGAATTTCCCCAGAGGAAATTTTCTAGTTATATTTAATTTTCATACAATGTTGATGTGTTAATGCTCCCGTGTAATGTAGCGACATTATTTACACTGTCATAAATGCTTATTCAATCCATTGTACAGAAAGTGCTTAGATCATACTAGTTAGCTTAGCATGCTAGGTCGCTAATTTGCTTTTATCAATATGTGATAAGAAAGACTGGGTGTGTGCAGTGTGTGGTGTCTGTGGCTGACCAGGACTGTCCTCTTTGTGTTACCAGAATAAATCTGACAAAAAGACAGCAAGTGTGGATTCTTCTATGTTCTTCAAACACAACGCAGAGTCTGCATAGATTACACGTGTATCATTTGTTCTTTCCATTTTCAATTGGCAAAAATCAGAAATGAAAAATTGGCTGGTTATTTTGTTTTTTATTCTAACACAAAAAACGAAGAAAAAAAAGCTTGTTTTTTCATATTTCAATATTAGGCTCAGATCAAAAATTCATCTCCAAATTGTGACTAAATATCATCATCAACGAATCTTTATCACGTGACGAAAATAAGACGCAACGTAAATGCCGGTCATGTGGTGATAACTATAATTAAATGTATCATGCAATTTAGTTGAAGAATTACAACGAGACTAAATGGGGTTTACAAAATAAAAAAACTCTGCTAAAATGTCTCTTCATTTTCGTTGACTTAAACGAGACGAGAAAAAATGTTACACACACACACAATGAACACACAACACACACACACAATGAACACACAACACACACACACACACACACACATAGTGAGGACGCTAGCCAGCTGAAGCATAGTGAGTGTGTTACTCGATGTTAAGTTAATGACGGCTAGTTCTAGTTAAAATAAAAGGAATTGTTGTGGGAATATTTTGAATTTCACTGTTCAGCTCAGCAGCTGCACAACAACTGCGGCCGCCATTGCTAACTGCACAGCAGACGCTGCTTATTGTAAACAAACCCGCATGCTAACTGTACACGTGGTGTCCACCGCTGGTCGTACAACGTACGACACATGCACAGAGTGTCCGGTGCAAAACGGAGGTCGCTTAGTGAACACATGCTGCTGCAGCACATACACACTGTACTGCTACAGAGCAAACTGTTAGCCTGTTAGCACATACACACTGTACTGCTACAGAGCTAACTGTTAACTGCTAACTCTTAAAGGAGCCACGCCTCTCTTAAAGTGGATGCATTATAACACAGACTTTTTATGCTTTTTTAGTAATACTGCAAATGTTTGACAGGCAGTATGAATTGCCAAAAATAATATAATTTAATACAATATTATCTCAGAGCAATTTCTGTTAACAGAGCCTGAGATGGAAACAAATTTTATTTGTTTTGATTGTAGTTTATTTTCACCGACTAAAACTAGACACGGATAGTCACAATAGTCACGGATAATTCTGACTAAAATAAGACTAAGTTGCTCAGACGTTTAGTAGACTGAAACTTGACTAGACTCAAAAGAGTATGAACGTGACTAAAACTAATAAAAACTAAAATGACAGCTTGACACAAAGACTAGACTAAGACTTCAACTCAAATGAAAACCTGCCGCAAAAAACAACACTATTCCTAATGTCATTCATTTCTGCCCACTTTTGGATCACATTTTTGCTGGAACAAGTTTTATTGGTAGTTTTTCACAGTAAAAGTGCTGCAATACTTAGTTATAGTCCTGTCCAATCTGTAATGATGGTGGTACAGTATGTATGAACCTGAAAATTAGTATAACAGATTCCCTTTAAATAACACTACTACTACTACTACTATCATCCCTCTGTTCATATCAGCCCTTAAGGCATCCCTTCATAATGCTTTTTTTATGTAAGTGACTGGATAATAAATCCACAGTCCTTCCAAGCAAAAATGTAGTCCAATGTTTCTCTCGGGCTAACATTGTTTCAGCAGTCTGTGTAACACAAATAATGAGGATGTCCTTCACACTTAGTCTCTTTGTACCTCCTTATATTTCAGATTAAAGCTTTTGCAGTGTGGTTCTCCTACAAAATATGACTGGTGGCTGTTTTAAAAAGACTGTGAAACTGAACTACTTGGTTATTTTTAGGCACCGAAGCTGCTCAGCTAAGGTTGAGAAAAACAAACAGGGTAGTTCTACTTCCATACAGGTTCATCTCAATCAATTAGAATATGATGAAAAGTCCATTTCCAGAACTTCAAGTCAAACAGCCCCAACCAAGTATTGAGTCATATAGATGGACATACTTTTCAGAGACAACATTTATATATTAAACATTTAAAATTGGTCTTCTGTAATATTACATTTTTTTGAGGCACTGAATTTTAGGTCTTCATTAAATGTAAGCCATAATCATTATAATTAGAAGAAATAATAACAGACATGAAATGTTTCATTCTGTGTGTAATGGATCTATATAATGTGTTATTTCCACTTTTTGAATTGAATTACTGACAAGCTTTTCTATCATATTCTAATTTATTGAGATGCACCTGAGATGTACATAACTTCTAACGTGGATATGAACAACAGAACTGAACACGAACATTCGTCACTTTGGGAAAAACCTGGGGGCTAGCTTCATCCATCCAGCACCCTCCCGCCCGCCCTTTAGGGTATGTAGAACATGATAATGTATTAAATCCCAGATAATGTAATAACCCCAATAATGTAATAAAAATCTGCACTTGGGTCCATTAAAAATGTAATAAAACCTGATAATGTAATAAAGTGGATTTCCCAATAATGTAATACACTTTTTTACCAATAATGTAATAAAGTATAACATTAATGGGAGGTTATTACATTATCAGGTTAGCCTTCATTTCCCAACTCCTGATAATGTAATAATTCCCCAATATTGTAATAATTTAACAGCAGACCCCCCATTACTTGGGTTCAAGTGGTGATACTGTGTATCAACTCTAGCTCAAGAGCTCTAGCGCCACCAACAGGTCAAAGTTGAATGTTTATTCACTTTTGACCCGTTCATCCTTTTTTCACAAAGGATGTATCACTGGAACCCTTGGGCCAATCCAAGCTCAATGCATCCTCAATGGTGGTTTTCGGCCATATTGGATTTTCCGCCATCTTTGATTTGATCAAAAACCTTCCATTAATGTTATACTTTATTACATTATTGGTAAAAAGTGTATTACATTATTGGGAAATGCACTTTATTACATTATCGGGAAGTTATTACATTATCAGGTTTTATTACATTTTCAATGGACTCAAGTGCAGATTTTTATGACATTATCTGGGTTATTACATTACCGGGAATTTATTACATGATCAGGTTCTACAGGGTACTTAATTGGCTTTCATTCTGCTTTGTTGCTTAACCGGACAAAATTTCATTGGAGCTAGAAAATCCAGTGCATTCATTTTGTTTTTGTAATATCTACATACTGTTCATGAGACAAGCCTGCCTCCATTACTTCTATTAAAATCACTTTTAGAAGGGATTTCTTGATACCAGTATGAACAGCAACCTATTACAGCAAATCAAACCATTATTCATATGGGCACCTGACTACCGCCTTAATAAAAACTTGAAAAAATCTTAATCAATGTTTTAATAAAAACAGGATCCACCATTCTCTACAACACCACAGTGTGCTCAGATGGTTACAGATTCACATTTATTTGAAGAACTGTAAAATGTTCTCACCATTTGAGTTTTTAAGTTGGCACAGGGGAACCACCTCATTAAAATATATGAACATTAAACTAATTACTCTACACATTTCTGGACCTTGTGTGCTTTCATAAACAGGGTAACCACTGATGATCATAGGCTCAATAGCAATTATAAATGACCATCAAACCAAAAGGGATGGTGATAAAGTTATTAGAAGTTATTAAAGTTCCATTAAAGTTTAATCTCGATTTTATTGATGTGTCACTTTAAATTAAACCTTAAATTTAGGGTTTCATTACACCTTTTATTATGAGCATGCATCAACCCAACTAGGTCAAAGCCTGGAAGTACTAGTAGGGTGCATTATTCATGTTTTTATTTTTTATAAAAGCACAAGAAAAAAAATGTTTTCCTCTTCAATCAGCGTTTTCATTGAATCACAGAGTTTGAAGTTTACAACCAGCCTGCACACGACAAAGAAAAAAACATATGGCAACATGAAAAGGCAAAGAGATGACACAACATTATAAAACTCCTGCACAGCAACAAGGGCACAGCACTATGGGTTGATGTTTGTCGTGTGTGGGTGAGCAAGTGTAGGTGTGTTTGTGTGTGTGTGTGTGTGTGTAGCTCCTGTAAATGTCCTGACATGCACAATCTGCTGTCTCAAACAACAACAGCTGCTTTCACTTTGAAGTCGAGTTCTGAAAGTTGCTTTACCTGAGCGAGTGATAAAATGTAGACAGACAAAATGAAGAACAAGACTACGTGGGAAGCTTTCCGGGATGAGAGCTGTTGGTGTGTGTCCTTGATGGAATGAGATGAAAGAATGGGAGAAAAATACAAGTAAATTAAAGTGGATGAAACACGGAAAATTCTCTTCAGGCAACACAGAAACATATTGGAAAATAAAGAGTGAAAAGAATGAAGGATATTACAGGTAGTACTAGGACTTAAGAGGATAACACAATCTGCATACGTCACTCACCTTCTGCTCTCCCACATGAGTTGATTTGTGAAGAATAAGAAAAAAAAGGCTTAGTCACAAGATGCACACACTGTAAAAAAAAATCTAAAAAAAAAAAAAAAAAATGTTTTTACGGTAAAAAAACAGCAGATGTGGTTGCCAGAACTTTACCGTAATAAACGGTGCAACTTTTTGTAATAATACCGTAAAATTATATTAGCACTGATTTCACCTTTAAGATTGCCATTTTATTCCATATTTTACCATAAAAAAATAAAAAGGTTTTCCATCAAAAGAAACACTGTTCTGCCATATAATTGACAAGAAAATACTTGAGTTAAAGCCACATGAATTAAATTAATTTCACAGATAGGGTGATTACACTTAACAGTGAGAAAAAGTATTTTTACAAAAAAAAAACACCGTGCCATTATATTTTACAGTGGAGTAATGTATTTTTTTTTTTTTAAATGAAAAAAAAAATACTGTTTTGGCTTTACAGTGTTTCATTGTTACTGAAGCCGAATTAACCCATTTATCATTTTACGGTCTTTTACTGTCATGGTTTAGCAGTTTTCCACCGTAAAATCTACAGACATTTTTTACAGTGCATCCCACATATATTTATTCATGCTAAATCATCATCAGCTGCTGACCTCATTCAATGTAAATTAGCTTTAACAGTGTGAGCAATGCTGAATGCAATGCAATCAATTTGAGGGCTGATGGAAGTTGTCAGCTCTGAGTCAAAACTGTCATTTGAGTTCGACATACTCTACTTACATGTTTGGAAATGTTGCAGCTTCTGGAGTCCACATTGTACCTGCAAGAAGATTAGAAGAGACATTGCATTTAAAGAGATTTACAGCTTGTCTGATATTTGTCTTCAAGCTGTTTACTTCCAGAAGTACGGAAGCCCTAAACAGCCATGCATTCATTATTTTTCCCTCCGTTTTTTCATGATAGCGAGTTAATTTCATTTGTTTTCTCAAGATCTCGAGAACCATTCATGATCTTGAATTTATTATCTTGTTATCTCGGGAAAACAAAGTTTTGTTTTCTCAAGATCTCGAGAAAATGATCTTGGGAAAACTACTGTCATTTTCCCAAGATAACAAGATCATTTTCTCGAGATCTCAAGAAAACAAATGAAATTAACTCATTATCACAAGAAAATGGAGGGAAGAAAATATATGAATGCATGGCCGTTTAGGGCTTCCGTACAGAAGCTTAATTTCCTTGCTTCATTTTTTGTGTTAGGCAGTAACACATTACTGAGTAAAGCTTGTGGTTTAATAGAGGTTCTATGCCAGCAGAGACTGTATACCAAATCGGACACATCTGCAATGTCGTACTTTCAGTGTTTTCACGGTCATTTTGAACACGATCGCCACCACCAGTATAAGTATAATTGATTTATACATATTTAACAATCTACATGTGAAATTTAATTTATGTACATGGAAATTTACATGTCTAATTACAATACGAACGTAACTCTGATGAGATGAAGCAGTAAGAAAGATCTTAAAAGTACATCTATATTTTTACTGTACTGTATTTTATTGTGAAGGACAGAAGTACGGTCCAGGTGTGTTGATAACAATGGTTGATAACGGCGATATTTATTTGGCTTACCCAGAAACATCCCATTTCCCCCGAAAACTAACGTACAACAAAAACAATATACGGTTTTAAAGATAACAAGTAAGGCTTTAGTTTCACACCATTTCATTATTTGGAATATTAACACGATCATTTATATTAGTAGTTAATGTGAAATTTTGATAGAATCTTAGCTGAACGTTGCCCTATTTGGGATACAGTTATGCTATTAATCCCAATAATGCTATAACATCAAAACAGAATGTCATGTAACAGTTAGGAGAAATTGAACTTTTATTTTGAAGAGGTGACTTTTATTTTGGTGACTCTTCGGTCTCTTTACGTTAGAGGAGTCCCGTTTTTGTTATCTGCAAACTTCTTGATTCTTGTGACATTGCCAGTGAGTATGTTTATTTGTATTTGTATATTTGTTTCGGAGGATTTAGTTATATATGTTAGAAGTTATATTTGTTATATTTGACTTATGCACATGATTAACATTGTCTGTATTATTTGTTTATTTTCAGTTTTACCTTTTCTTCATTAAAATCCTGCCAAGAACTGATCATCGGAGGAGATTTTTGGAGAGATGAGTTGAGCTGACTGTTTCATAACTCAGATGAGAACAGTACACAGAAGATAAATATATTTGTTGACATAGGGGAATGGAAACCAGTGTTGCCAACTTTATGATTTTCACACTAGTTTAAGTGACTGTTCTGACCCTCTTTGCAACTGTATTCAAAAAAATCTAGCAAGTTTTTCAAACCACAAGGGAAAAAACAAGTAATATTCAGTATTATACTGTAATTTGTTACCGTGCATGATACTCAGAGAATTCCCAGCATGCACAGACAGACAGCTGGCAGAACCACAAAGCTTTGTGAAAACTATCCCAATCCCCAACCCCTTTCCAGTTTTGATATACACTACTGATCAAAAGTTTTAGAACACACCAACTTTTCCAGAATTTAATTGAAAATGTTGCAGTTTAATGTCTCAGTGTACTCTGAAATTAATGCACATTTGAAAACATTTAAAATTCTTTATTGAGCATGATAGTGTTTTGAAAGTAAAAAAAAGATTCAAAATCACATTTTATGTTGGACTAAAGGACTAAAAAAGACACAAAATGACAAAAAAAAGACACAAAATGACAAAAAAGACACCAAAAGACACAAAATGACTTAAATAAGACACAAAATGACCAAAAAAGACACAAAAAGACACAAAATGACTTACAAAGACATGAAAAGAATTCAAAAATGGACAAAATAGCCCAAGACTCCATAGAGTTAAGTTGTTAATCGACTTCTTGTTTCCTGAAAAAGGCCTACTTGTATAATGCTGAAATGTACATTATTTTTCAGTTTTGGTTAAGCTTACCTTTTTTTATTTACCTCTGGCAGTTCACCGCTTACCTTTGTACCCTTTCAAGCTGTTCATTTGACTTGAACTGCTTGAATTTCAATAAAAAACTGGAAAAATTGGGGTGTTCTAAAACTTTTGACCGGTAGTGTATAACAGTGTGAAATGCCTTACTTTAAAAAAATAAAAAAAAAAGGAGGTCTAACTAACTCTGACTAGATATTTGCTTGTGTTGTACTCTCAGATACACGTTGCTTTGGATAAAGCGTCTGTTAAATGAAATTGTAACATTGTAACTACAATGAAATGACTACTGTGGGGACTAACATCACAAATGAATACAACTGAGGTGTGAGAATCCTCATGAGTTTCAGCTTTCCA
Source organism: Centropristis striata (assembly GCF_030273125.1). NCBI lineage: Eukaryota > Metazoa > Chordata > Actinopteri > Perciformes > Serranidae > Centropristis > Centropristis striata. The sequence continues at coordinate 8,414,764 of NC_081521.1, forward strand.
GTCATAACCAATTTATGCTATTCCAAGACTGTTAAGAGACCCCAGAAGGCTAGAATATTCAAATACAATAGGCGAACATAACACATTTGTACTGAATAGTGGCCACTGGGAAAGTCTCAGGCCACGCCCTCGGTCCTCGGTGTGTCTCCATTACAAAAAAGGCCCCAGAAGGATTTACGAGACTCTGGAGGTGACGTATGGTTTCCGATTGTCACGTAATCACTTAGTGACAGTTTTGACCGTGACGTCCAACCTGGTCTCACAGAAATCCGTGAAATAGCCATGGATTTGCTTAACTCAAAATCTGTGGAATAGCCACAAAATCACTCAAATTTTCGTGAAACTGACACGGATTTCGCTACAATGCAAGTTAATGACAGTCATATCCCAACCTGGTTTTTGTTCCTATTGGTTTGTTCCAAGTCACGTGACTTTCAAGGTCCCGGCGGTCAGAACAAAAAACATGGCGGACAGTTCTCTCATTTTTAGTGAAAAAATCAATATTTTGACTTTGTTTCTGCATAAAAATGGATTTTGATCACATTTCTAGCAAGAAATATATGTTTTATTTTCTAAATATTCACTCAGTGAATGTACATAATCACTTTGTGGCGAAGATCTCGCCAGAAAAAGACGATCCGCTGTGTTTTATTTTGAAGAAAACAAGGGTGTTCTAATAATGATACTTTTTTCCATTACTGTTTGTCAAAACTCTTTTCAAGTGTTTAACACATTTTTCCCATATTTTATTGCTTTAGAAACTCAATGACTAAAAAACCCAAGACAAGCCGAATATATCTGAAAGTGCTGTTGTCTTGAAATGCAGTAACTGGGTTATTTCACAAAGTTTATTATTTGGGGAGTGAAACTAGGAAATAAGCTTCCAAAGCAGAAGAGTTGCTCTGAGGTTTAAATTATGTACACCACCAGCATAATAGTATCATCATAAACAACATTCCTGTCCCATTTTTATGTTCAACCTGTATACCAGCTATTCTCAACCTTGTCGCGAGATGATTTCTGGGGGTCGCCAAATCATTTTGGAAGTCAGCTCTGTCTCCACTGTGTTAAAGTGTTCATGTGTTAATGTGTTTTAGTCCTTTTTGGTCACTTAATGTCTTTTTTTGGTCATTGTGTATGTTATTTGGTCATTTTGTGTCATTTTTTGATCATTTTGTGGTCAATTTGTGGCTTTTTGGTCATTTTGTTTCCTTTTTTTGGTAATTTTGTGTCTTTTTTTAGTCATTTTGTGTCTTTTTGGTCATTTTGTTTCTTTTTGTGTCATTTTGTGTCTTTTTTTGATCATTTTGTGGTCATTTTGTGTCTTTTTGTGTCATTTTGTGTCTTTTTTGATCATTTTGTGTCTTCTTTGGTCATTTTGTTTCCTTTTTTGGTAATTTTCTGTCTTTTTTGTCATTTTGTGTCTTGTTGGTAATTTTGTTTCTTTTTTGGGTCATTTTGTGTCTTTTTTTGGTCATTTTGTGTCTTTTTTTTTATCATTTTGTGTCTTCTGGTCATGTTGTGTCTCTTTTGGTCAATTTGTGTCTTTTTTGGTCATTTTGTTTCCTTTTTTTGGTCATTTTGTTTCTTTTTTGGGTGATCTGAACTGTGCGTGTGAGATTGTGTTGAGTGAGCGGGGGTCGCGGACAACATGCATGCTAAATTGGGGGTCGCGACTCAAAAAGGTTGAGAACTACTGCTGTATACAAGCATCAGCCCTACAGGCCCCGCTGAGCATTAAAAGCACATTTCTGTGCCTGATTAAAGCTACAAAGGCATGTAAGTGATCCCTCCCAGGTATTGATTGGGGGTAACAGGTAAGTGCAGTGAACAGAATAGCCAAGTGGGTATACAGACACTAATTTAATCAGTGGGGCTATCAAGCAACCTTGGCCAGTGACCCTTCTTACAGCCCTCCTCTGTGATTGGACATCCCGGTATTTAATCTGAGCAGTGATTAGCCTGTTCCTTTATCCTAACCAGGCAAAAGCAGCTTTTTCGCTGGAGTAAATCCCTGCAGAGAGAAATTCAAATGTAATCAAAAGCATTGCTATTTTTGGTTACTCCAGAACCAAGCTGAGGTATCTACATCGTAGAATTCACTTAAAAGTGAATTAAACACGAGATATTTCAAAGTTTATCTGAGATTTTCCAGATTTTGCCAGTTCTTAAAATGTTTGGGGTTGGCTCAGCTGCCATGAAAATCTCTTTATCAAACAACCAGAAGAATGAGATTTGTTTTGTGACACTGTTAGTGAGAAGAATCATTCTGCTGAACTGGAAACAAAAAAATCCTCCAGTCGATCAAGCTTTAATAAATGATATAATGAAACATTTGCAGTAAGAACAATATATAGATAAATACCTTTTACACAATATGGCAGCCATTTATACCAACTATCATCCCATGAAAAAATTACCTGTAAATTTTAGAACACTTGACACCCTCCAAGTTGTATTATTACTATTTAAATCTCTTTCTTTTATTTGTAAACCCTATTATCGTTTTGATATTTGATTTGACTCCACCTATGTTTTTTATTTTTTTATTTATTGCTTTTATTTCTCTACTATCATTCTGTTCTTTCGTGTTAATTGATGCTTGAAATCAACATATATCTACTTTATTTTTGTATGTGAACGAAAGAAAAAACCCCAATAAAGAGAAGTTGGGGGAGAAAAAAAAGTGAATGAAATACTTACACATCAAACCTTAGATTTTGTTTTTCTTCGAAGAAGAAATCCAGGACGAACTTCCTGACGAAATCTGGATTTCGAGTGTTATCGATTACCTCCGTCCTGCCAAACTACAAAAAAGAAAAGGAAGTGATAGTTGGTGGTAATAAGAACACAGACCAATTTATCCTTGAAGGAACATTATGGGGGATAAACCACAGAGCAAGTGGACCACATAGAAGACATTTATGATGTTTTTTTTAAATACTACCCCTAAATGTCAAAGATCTGTGATTTGACATATAAGTTACATTGGGCGTTTATGGTATTTAATTTCATGATATTTCATATTTTAATATCAATTAACTCCACACCTTTTCTGCTTACAGAAACATACATTTTTCTATCTCCACAACATACACTACTGGTCAAAAGTTTTAGAACACACCAACTTTTCCAGATTTTAATTGAAAATGATGCAGTTTAATGTCTCAGTGTACTCTGAAATGAATGCACATTTGCACCATTTAAAATTCTTGATTGAGCATGATCGTGTTTTGAAAGTAAAAAAAAGATTCAAAATCACATTTTATGTTGGACTAAAGGACTAAAAAAAGACACAAAATTACAAAAAAAGACACAAAATGACTAAAAAAAGACACAAAATGACTTACAAAGACATGAAAAGAATTCAAAAATGGACAAAATAGCCCAAGACTCCATAGAGTTAAGTTGTTAACCCATTTCTTGTTCCCTGAAAAAGACCTACTTGTATAATTCTGAAATGTACATTATTTTTCAGTTTTGGTTAAGCTTACCTTTTTTATTTACCTCTGGCAGTTCACCACTTACCTTTGTACCCTTTCAAGCTGTTCATTTGACTTGAACTGCTTGAATTTCAATAAAAAACTGGAAAAATTGGGGTGTTCTAAAACTTTTGACCGGAAGTGTATATTAAGATTGTGACATTAATAGTGCTGTTTAAGAACAATTATTTTTCAGATTTGTTTTTAAGTAACACAATAATAAAAAACAAAACAAATAAACTCTAATAGAAAATGCAATAAAGGACACCCTATTAACCCTTTATCAGACAAAGAACTATATTTGGTAACTTCAGTGGATATCTAAATGGTCCCCATGTCTCTCTGTTTGGTCGTAGAACCACATGGATTTTTCTTCCAGCTAATCAGCAAAGATCAAAGACATCTGACCAATCAGTATGATAATAATATAATAATAATAACTTTATCGACCTGGACCTCCAATGTAAAAAAAAACAAACTGCAAGAAACAGTCGTACAAATAGAGTTATTCTTCAATGACTTTCCAAATTTACTAGATAAAAGTGGCAAATCTACAAGAAAAAAAGTCACAGATTTAAGGGATTTAAAGTGGCAAATCTGCGCCAAAAAAGTTGCAGATTTACGAGAAAAAATTGGGGGAAAAAGCAACTTTTTTCTCACAGATTCACCACTTTATATCTCATAAATCTGCGCATTTTTTTCCTGGTAGATTTGCCACTTTAATCTCGTAAACTTTTTTTCTCAAAATATTACCCCCCTCCCCCCAGGTCTGTATGTTTTTTTACACATTCTGGCAGTATGTAATATCCTCCAATATTCTCTAGGGTTGAAATTTGGAAGTGTTCTATTAAGGGTTAAGGTTCCCATAATGCTAATGGTAATGCTAATCCTTAACTTTAAGCATGCTGACATGTGTCTTTGTCCAAATGTTGGCAATTTTCCCTGTAAATTTGCACCTTTTTAGTTGTTTTGTCACAATGACTGCCCTATTGAGGGTTAATGGATTAGAATTGTTAAATGGGTTTAAACTTAGCCTAGTAACAAATAATACGCTTTTTGAAATTAGCTACTATTTTAGATTTCTGTTTCCAGTCACAGCCACATTTAGGAGAAGTCACTTCTTGTCAAAGTCAGATGACCATCACACCAGGGTGTTGAGTATGTGTCGCTTAGGGATTTAATGAGTTAATGTGATAGTCTAGACGGATTTCAGAATAAAGGCCTCCTATAAGAAGTGAGGAGCATTTATGGGTACAAGTCGGGAACCGGCCTACTTTACTTATTTCAAGGGTGCTGAGTCCAAAAAAAATGGCTCCCAAGCGAAATTTTGAGTTTTTGACCTTCTAATTTATATCAAATGGCCAATTGCCCATCTTGCACAGACATTGGACCATTTCCCCTTAGGTTTTTTGTAAGTAGGCAATCAAGATGAGGAAATTAAGTTTCTGGATCTATAGTCTAGGGTCAGAGCAAGGATATAGTGGAGGCTCAGTGCCTTTTTATGTATATATATATATGTATGTATGCAAAATACCAACTGGAACATTTAAAAGTGATATTGATTGAATATTAATGTCGGCCTTAAAAAAACACACAAATAATGCTTAATTTCACCTTAAAAGTTGGTATTTTGCATATATATAAATATACATAAAAAAGAAACTGATCCTCCACTATATCCTTGCTCTGACCCTAGACTATAGATCTAGAAACTTAATTTCCTCATCTTTGATTGCCTACTTACAAAAAAACTTGGGGAAAATGGTCCAAAAACTGAGCAAGATGGGCAATTTGGCCGCCATATTGATATGCAAATGAGGTCAAAAACTCAAAACTTGTACCCATAAATGCTCCTCACTTTCACTTTTTGGACAATTCGGTCTAGACTATGAAGCATAAAGGGAGATTCTAGAAGATTTAAAGTCACCGTGGGTTCTTATGGGTTAAGATCACACTAAGAAAAATACACCAGAAAAACAAGTGAGTAACAGAAATGAGATTCAGCAGCAACACATATTACCATAGTAACATTTCACACAGGATTGGAAAACATAGAAAATATGACCAGCTCCATTGTGCTCTGTGCTGAATCTTGTGTCTCCAGAGAAATTAGAGCTACATTTGACCCAACTTTGAGCCCGCGGAGTCCCAGGTCCTGGCTCCCCTCCTGGGCCGAGCCGTCTCTCCATCTCCCTGACAACCACCCGGTAATCCCCCCGGTGGACTGCCAGCCTCGCCTCCGCGGCCCGGCCCCGACAGCACCGTGTAATGAGCTATTGATCCTGGCACTGCCTCACTGCAGCCTCAATACCTCGATTCATGTCTTTAGTGCCCAGCCCACATAATCCGTCCTATCAGCTGCGTCCCCAGACTAACCATTACCAAGAACACACAGGGGACTGTAGTGGACCTCAGTGTCTCCCTGCCCTATCGACCCAAAAGGAAAATCCCATGATATTTCCTTGTAGTGCTACTATTTTTGGGGCTGGAGGCTTTGGTTTGAAATCTCACTCAGCCGTGATTGGTTAATAGGTGCTGAACCGTGCATGAAGGTTAGAGAATTGCTTTGTTACTATGAGAGATGTGTTTCTCTGTCCTGGAGCAGAGCAGTTGGAAGACAATTGTTTTCAGCATGGGCTATTAGGTAGAACTATCAAATGGGTCTGTAGGGGGCGCTCGTGAGTAGTGATGGAGTAGACGTGCTTTTCCACTGCTCCGTGCCATCTTCTTCATTTTATTATTATATCATTGCACTTCAATATTATCTTACGCTGGGTCCTACTTTAAACCATGCTGTAGCCTGTCGGAAGTGGTTTTGTGTCAAAATGCCTAAGAAAGACGATGGTCAGAGGGATACATCTAAGACGAGCTCATCGGCCGCTAGCAACGATGCTATATTTGCGGCTATCGCTAACCACGGTGTGGAGCTCGTTAAAATCACCTCGCAATCGAAGCATCTGTATCATCGATTCAGAAGAAACACCATGAAACTGAGCGTCGCTTTGATGACTTTGATGAAGCCCTGTCAGCTGCTGATGGTCGCATAAATACTCTGGAGGCTACTTGCAACGAGCTACAGGTGGCTAACGGATTCCTCAGAGCTAAAGTAAACAATTTGGAGGGTCGCTCCCGCCGACTCAATGTCAGAATCGTGGGCATTAAAGAGGGGGAGGAGAAAGGCAACCCCACTGATTTTGTTTCTAAGCTGATACCAGAGCTACTCGGCCAAGATAACTTCAGCAGACCCGTGAAAATAGACCGGGCTCATCGTATCCTGCGACCTAAGCCTCAGCCTAATGAGCGTCCGCGCATCATCATTGCCAAGGTCCACAATGACCGAGACGTGGTCAGCATACTGCGGCTCGGCTGCTAACAGGCACCCCTGCACTACCACGGTGAGAGAGTCTCCATTTTCCCCGACTACATGGATATATATATTTATATATATATATATTTATTGATATATATTTATTTACATTTATTCATATATATATATATATATATTTATATTGCACTATACCTTTATTGTTCCCCTTTTGTTCCTGTAAGTCGCTTTGGATAAAAGCGTCTGCTAAATGACTTAATGTAAATATATTGAGTCTTGCCATAATGCACACATTATGTCAAAAAACAGTCAGTTTTCTATTAAAGCACAATGATCTTCTCATAGTGTGTGTGGCTGACAGGGAGATGTTTACTCTGCTGATTGCAGTGCATTTCATGTCGTGTTTTTGATTAAAGCCTCGCTCATGGAATAAAGAAGGTGTGAGGTTTCTGGAAGTGAGGGGATCAACGATGACAAAGCCTTCACTGACACATCAGTGTTGACTTTGATTTTGCAAATGGGTAAATACACCAACTAAAGACAGGATGTCGTAGGCAAATAGGATGAGGGGGAAATGGAGCTGGGGGATGATATGGAAATATCTTTGTGGGGAAAAAAGAAGCTGAAATTCAAATAAGCAGTAATGAATGGAGAGTCACATAACCCCACGTAAAAAATAAAAAAAAAGAGTGACAAAGGGCGAGACGGCATAAAGTGGAGAGGAGCAGACAGTGCATATTTGATGAGACGAAAAGGAATCTCCCCTCTTTTTCTCCAAGCCCTGAGTCATGCTAAAAATTCTTTTTGTCTAACATCTGCAAATGAGATCCATTTTATTTATTTATTCCTTAACCTTTACTATTAATTCATCACTTTGGGTCAGCCACATTAAGCTTTTTTCCCCCTATGTGAGTCAATTTCAGATGGTGGTTACACTTCTGTGAGCAAGTGAAGAGGTTGACACTTTCAATTTTCTACAACAATATTCTTGTGGTTTGCAGTCAGTTTCCTCTGGACTTCATCTTCATAACCCCCTCTATAAGACGTGATGGAGAGTCAGTAACATCAGGAAAAATTTAACTAACTGGACCAATTTAGCCTTCCTGAATGAAAACTCTGTTATATGGCAGACACTTGCACAGGTCCAGGGGCCTAAAGTGTCAGGAGCCCCCTGGCTTCCATTACAATGGTCACTCAAAGAGACAAGAACCAACAAGGAAGAGACTCAAAAGGACAACAAAGAAATATTAAATGAATACAAGGAGACACAAAAAGAGTACAAAAAGACCAAAACAACTAATAAGATTTGCAAAAGAGCTGCAAATAGAGAGAGAACACAAAGCCACTCATAATGAATACAAAAACACTAAAAACAACTACACAGGGTTACAAAACAGCTGCAAATAGATACACAGAGACCACAAACTGACTTATAATGACTTTGAATGGGGGTAAATCAACCATTATGAGACAAAAAATTAATTACAAAAAAAAAATTACAAAGACGCTCAAAATGACGACAAAAAGACAAAAAACACAGAAAAAAGACAAACGACTACAACGGGTTACAAAACAGCTGCACATACACAGAGACCACAAAGAGACTTATAATGGCTATGGAAAAGGGCAAAACAACCACAACCATACACAAAACAACTACAAAAACAGTCCAAATGACTACAAAAAGACTAAAACTACAAAGGGTTACAAAACAGCTGCACATAGATACACAGAGACCACAAAGAGACATATGACTATGGAAAAGGGCAAATCAACCACTATGAGACAAAAAACAACTACAAACGACACAAAACTACAAAGACAGTCCAAATGACTACAAAAAGACTAAAACAACTACAAAGGGTTACAAAACAGCTGCACATAGATACACAGAGACCACAAATCAACCACTATGAGACAAAAAAACAACTACAAAGACACTCAAAATTACGACAAAAAGATGGAAAAAAGACTAGAACAACTACAAAGGGTTACAAAACAGCTGCAAATAGATACACAGAGACCACAAGAGACTTATGACTATGGAAAAGGGCAAAATCACCCCAAAGCCACACAAAACCACCATAAGCAGACACAAACATACTACAAAGACACCAAGAAGGACTATGAAAAGGGGCAAAAACAACAACAAACAGACACAAAACCACTGAGAGATCCATTAGGACTACAAAGTGACACAGCACAACTACAAATAGATCAAAAAACTATAAAGCTATTTTGTAGGAGAGCTGGCTCCGTTATCTCAAAAAGGAGACAGACATTGGATATGGATATTGGAGAGCAGAAGGTTGCTGAACTTACCTCCCTCCATTCTTTGGTTCCCACGGCCTGCAAATACAACACGACCACTGGAAGGAGAGACGAGGAGGTGAGACGAGGAGGAGAGGCCGGAGGGGAAACGTGAGGAAAAGAAGACAAAAGGAAGAAGATAATTTAGTGATTAGCCTGATGGCACCTGCAGCATCTGACAGATATTAAAACACTCAGGTAAGAAAATCAATGTGACCCACATCCATTTTCATTAGATACAGTGTAGCTAAAAGCAAAGTCAATAATTGCTTAATAAAAACCGTTACATCTCGTTGTTAGAATGACAAACTCATGACATTTAAGGCCTTTTAAGTATATTTCACCCCTTAGGGTTCTGAGTGACTTTCAGAGGTTGAAGTGAGCTTGTTTTTAACACTACAGAGAAGATTTTTAGTATCTCGAACTCAAGAGGGAACCAGTACCATGTCATGGTAAATCTTAGAGAAAGATGCCCTTTTCCTCTGACCTCAATATATGGGTCCCCACAAAATCCCCCGTCACTCACAGCCACCACTCTGAAAATGGGGATGAAATGTTAATCTATATTGAATATAGTCTCCCTAAACGAGGGGTCAGCAACCTTTACTAACAAAAGAGCCATTGTTGGCCGAAAAAAGAGAAAAAAAATGTCAGAATGGAGCCACTAACTTTATTTTGAGCCTCAAAATGAAGATAAAACAACCTACTCAGTCTAAATTAGCCTACCAACGTTACTAATAGTCCATAATGAGCGTATTATTATTAGGGCTGGGACTTTAACGCCTTAAGATTAATTAATTACACAAAAATGTATGTGTTAAAAAAATTAACGCATTTTAGATGTAGTGTGTAGTGTAAAGCGCTTTGGATAAAAGCACTATATAAGTGCCATTTACCCTGTCAATAGTGGTGGCAATTAGAAGACGCTGATAATTGTAATTCTTAAGGACACTTACAAAATATATTCTTGTCATTTAATTTGGGAGACTTTATGCAAGAGTTATGCTGGCAAATTGGCTCTATGAATGGCAATATCCATCTGCCAGTTGTATCGCCACGTTGGTCCAGATTGAATCTAAACAACTGTTGGATTGGCATGAATTTTTTTTACAGACATCCAAGGGCTCCAGAAGATGTATCCTACATTGCCTGACATTTCTTCCAGCTCCACATAGAAGTTGACATTTTTGATTCAGAGTGAAATGTTGAGAATGGTCTCCCCTAAAAAAAGACAACGTAGCGTGTTTGTACAGGTAGCAAAATATGACTCATATTTACATTTTCGACAAAAACAAAAATACAAGTACACAGAGGCCATAAGGCTACAGACACTCTCTGTTCCTCTCTAGCCTCCTCTCTTAACAACCTCTGTCCTCTAACATCCAAACCTGCTTGTGACACATCTTTGCCTCCTTTTTCACTGATAAAGTTTCTGCCATCAGTAACAAGTTTTCTGAGCCTGACCAACTACAGCAGCTGCCACCACCTAACCGGGCTTCTCTCACCTCTCTACACCCTCTGACCGAGGGGGAGGTCTCCAAACTCCTGCTGGATTCTCCACCAACCACCTGCCCACTGGATCCAATACCACAAACCATTCCCTTGGCAGTAAACCCCTCAATCACACATCATCAACTCCTCACTTACAACTGGCGTGTTTCCCATCACGCACCAAGCAAGCGTGGGTCACTCCACTGCTCAAGAAACCAACACTGGACCCAGCCCAGGTGGGAAACTACAGACCTGTCTCACTCCTACTATTCTTATCAAAAATTCTGGAGTGCATAATCCTGAACCAAGACTCTGGGTTTGTGAGTAATAGCTAGCTTGCTTGCATTGATATTGCTCTAAAGTCAGCTAACCTGCATTGATATTGCTTGATAATGCTTTAACATTATCCATAGTATTGATAGTGCTTTAAGATAATCCATAGTATTGCTAGTGCTTTAAGATAATCCATAGTATTGATAGTGCTTTAAGATATTCCATAGTAATGATGCATGAGATAAATTTAAGATCATGTGCAAAATTGCTTCATCTGGCCAGCACTTTCTTACTTCTATATAACGGTTGTTTTACTCTCAAATGTGCACATTCTCTCATAGAAGTCACATATGTGTCGTGTAAGTATCTGTTGTGTAATTAACTGACAACAGTGGACCACAAAGTGAAAAAAGGAACTGGGTAACATCCAGAACAGGTGTCACTGATGAAACAAAAGAACTGTCTGCTTGTGTCTGTGTGAGAATGAGGAACCTTCACACATTGAGTGCATGAGAGATGCATGGAAGATGTGTGACTGTGTTCCTACAGGTGAAGAGGCCAGCGGATGCTGAAGGAGGACCAATGAAGAGAAGACAACACCTTAGAATAGTCACTTATGTTAGAATAGGTGGGACGGCGTGTATAAAAGGGCTCAAGGGAGAGGTAGACGGGGATCTGTTCAGACTTCCTGACAGCGCTCCATACTCTGTATGATTGCCAGGGCAAGCTAATCCAGAACCCAGAGACTCTATTGATTACAATGAGTCAGAAATGTGCAACAAAGTGGTGATCAAGTGTGAACTGAGCTGCATCCTCTCATCAAAGGACGTGCGGAGTGGGTGTGTGGATTGAGGTAATTCTCTCTTGTATTTATAGTTATGTGGGTCATGCACTGTGTTAGTACATATAACTGAGTTAAGTTAAGTAGCTATTTAGGGAAGTCTGGAAAACATAGTAGATTGTTGGTACCCATAATTGTAGAATATTATTTAGAGTCTGTTCTCCTCACACCCTCCTCCAACAGGTTTTTTTCCGAGAACAACCTCTACAATCCAAATCAGTCTGGCTTCAAGCAGCGTCACTTTAGTGAGACTGCACTCCTGTCTGTAACAGAATCACTACGTCTGGCACGAGCAGCTGGCCTATCTTGGAAGGGAGAAGTGTCCAAACTATACAAAACCTATCCACTGGGGTGCCTCAAGGGTCAGTGCTAGGCCCCCTCCTCGTCTCGATTTACAGCACTTCACTTGCCGCAATCATGGCTTCCCATACCACTGTTACGGTGATACCCCGCTGTTCCTGTTGTTCCCACCTAATGACCTCTCAGCTCATATCTCTGCTTGCCTTGCTGATATCTCCACATGGATGACAGAACACCATCTTTAGCTCAACCTCTCTAAGGGCGCTTTCACACCTATCTCGTTTGGTCTGGACTTTCGGACTTTTCAGTTTGATCCGAACCTAAATTCCAGGTGTGAAAGGTGCCACGGACCACGGTCCGGACCAAAGGACCAAAGTTTGGTCCGATCAAAAGAGGTGGTCTCGGAACCAAGGTCCGAACCTTTTGCAGTGTGAAAACAACTTTTTTTATAGTTCGGACCTTCGTATCAATGACAGGAAGTTTTTTTCTTCTTCTGCTCTCGAATTACGGTACTTGCGAATACCAAGCACTCTCACGTATTGCTCATTAAGCTGGTGCTGCTGGTAGCAAAGACCAGCAAAAGTATTTGTTGCGGCGATCTGCCTGGAGGTGCAGCTGCGTGTGTGTGACAGCGGCCGTGCTGCTGCATGCGCGCGACGGCGTGTGCGTTGCTCCGCGACTAATCAGCGGCAAGGTAACACAAGACCAAGGACAAACATTTAATTGTGTGCACAATGGAGCTGAGGACAGCAGCAGAACCCTTCACTGCCACAAGACTGAAATAACGCATGGGAAAAGGACTCAAACGGAGTAAAAGGTGGCTCGCTGGATTCATTTTGTGTAAACACGTTAAGGAAGTAACACTGACGTCAGATGCCGGCCGGCCTAATAACGCAGCGTAACCAAAACAAAATGAGCCGCGGAAGTCCACAGGGAGATGACGTGTCCAGTAGAATTGTCTTGTAAAGTCCGTTCTTCTTTTTGCAGTGTGAAACCAAAACCAACCGGACCAAATGTATACAATGTAACAGAACACGGACCTTTCAGGTGTGAAAACGCCCTTAGGGTGCTTTCACACCTGAAAGTCCGCCACAGTCTAGGACATTAATGGGAAATCATTACGCCACTACATCAAGAAGTAGGAATGTTGCCAATATCATGATATGCATTTTTTTTAACCATAAAAAAATATACCGGTATTATCATGAACGATACGATATGGCATACCCCTAGCTCTGACTCTTGCTATGTTTCTGACTTCATCCTTGCTTGTGTTGTATTAACTCTCAAATGTACGTCACTTTGGATAAAAGTTTCTGCTAAATGACATTGTAGAATTGTAGTTCAATTCTTTTTTTCTTTTTTTTTTTTTATGTAACTTCTGTGGCTCACTGTTTGTGAATCCCTTTTTTCACGTCACCCTTGTAAAAACTTCACTTTCGGCATTCATGCAAATTTATTTACTGTTTATACTGTCTTATAACTCCTAACCAGGAAGTTTTATAAACCTAATGATTATGGTAATAACCTGACTTTTTATGTTGCGCCATCAGCAGGTCAGAATTTTCATGTGACCAGTTGAGATGTCTTGACATACAAGATTTTGGTTTGGATATTCATGTTCCCCACATGATGAATCTTAACCCTGTAAAACCCAAATATAGAAAAACGCAAAAAAAAATAAAAAATTCAACCATTCAGATGTTGTTGTAAGGGGCCTTTGGGAGTGGGCCTTATATACAAATGTTGGATCCAATCGCATTGTGAGTACAAACAATAGGACCCAATGATCATGTTTATGTGGTTGAACCAAAAAAAAACAAAAAAAATTAGAGTTTTTTTGTGAATAACCAAAATTGTTGTAATTCTGCAACACTAGGTCTTACAGGGTTAATAACATTCCCAGCAGCTTCAACTCTTCCCTGTGTTAAATGTCGCTCTTATTGTCAACATGCAAGCACTAAATTGAAATTGAAAATAACAACTGTGTTGGTCTGAAACTAGCTATGACATTTCAGTGGCATTGTACGCCACTTTGCTCTGGGTTTAAAATAGGGCCCCTTGTTAAAATAAAAGAAGCCTCAGTAAGTACAAGCTAAAGTATTGGTCCCCAGACTAACCATTATTTACTGTTTACAGAGTCTGACTGTGGTTTGTTCAGCAAAAGTTATATTTGTCTTTTGAGGAGATATTTTTCTTTGAGTACAATTGCATAAATATGCAATAAGGCAGATGCAGCCCACAAATTCATCATGTTGTCATGTTGGGATCAAGTATATATAAGGTCCCCCATGAGCAAACAAACAACAGCCACTAAAGACCCTTATAGGATTTATTAATAACTGGCCGAGTGTTGCTGTTTGTGTCTAGATGGGCACCATCAGCCACTGTGTGCCTCTGTGAAGTTTGGACATTAGCTCTAATGAACTTCAGACTGTCTGAACTGGCAGACAATTAAAACCACATTTTCCCTCCTAATGAGCAATTAACAGAGGGGAGATAACAGAGAAAGGGCAGCAGGCAGCAAACCTTTTGGGCATTGTGTCTTTAGAAGAAAACAATCTTTTCTTTGTCAGATTGTTAACCATACGGGAAGCGTACAGTGCTGCTTAAAAGGGTATTACAAGTTAATCAGTTTGTGAAAAACATGTTCGCCTTCAATTAGATTACAGAACAGAAAACAATAAAGCCAAACACACTCTAGGGATTAAATCTGCTTCTATCAAAGCCATACCCCAATGCTCTCTGTGGCTCAGCAACTGAAATAATGTAGAGAGTATGTCTCTTTATCAGACATCAAAGTCACAGGACCTTGATGTTTCCCCAAGGTTGCAGAGTAAGAGCGCTACAGCCCGAACAGTGGGCTCAGACTAATCTGAGTCAGGGCTACATCAGTGTCGGCCGTTTCCTGAGAATCTGACTGATTGCCTGCCTTATGGAAAGTGACTGAGAAAGGAAAGAGCCCATCTGGTCAGCTATGGAGGGGACAAATCACAAGGCAATTCGTTGTCTCTCCAATCCTTACTGCAACTACAACTCCTGACAATCGTCTGGCTGCAGGACGAGTACCCAGGTGACTGAACATGAATGAATCGGAATTGAGCACAAATCATGTTAAATTCTCATGTGGATCCACAATAGTATACAGTGAAGAGAGTTCTGCAGTGGCACGGAAAAAGGACAGATCTTCTGTAAAAAGGAGAGTGGCTCATTTAATACAAAGGGGCACCACCACATCCACTGTATTGTCGAACCTGGTCTCGCAGGAATCCGTGAAATAGCTACACTTTTGCTCAAAATCCGTGGAATAGCCACGGAATCACTCAAATTTCTGTGAAACCGACACGGATTTGGCTACAATGCAAGTTAATGACAGGCATATCCCGTGGCTATTCCATGGATTTTTTTCCTATTGGTTTGTTCCAAGTCACGTGACTTTCAAGGTCCCGGCAGTCAGAACAAAAAACATGGCGGACAGTTCTCTCATTTTTAGTGAAAAAATCTATATTTTGACTTAGTTTCTGCATAAAAATTGATTTTGATTACATTTCTAGTGAGAAATATATGTTTTATTTTCTAAATATTCACTCAGTGAATGTACATAATCACTTTGTATGCTGGAAATAGCCACGGGATATGACTGTCATTAACTTGCATTGTAGCAAAATCCGTGTCAGTTTCACGGAAATTTGAGTTATTCTGGACTATTCCACGGATTTTGAGTTAAGCAAATCCGTGGCTATTTCACGGATTCCTGTGACACCATGTTGGTATTGTCCGCATTCCAAAATATGGAGTCAAGCATACTTTACTGGAGAATATATATATCAAATCTACTTCTTCTTTTCTTACTTCCTCTGTCTGTTCCCTCTTTAAGTGAGCACTGTAATTTGCAAAACCACCAAGTTGATACCATATAATATAGCGAACCTGCACTGGATGGTCTTACAGTTCCATGTTAAGAAGGAAAACAGTAGAAATAACTGACTACAAAAGTAGAAAATACTTGTGTGTGTGTGTGTGTTTGGCTAAGGTATGTACAACAGGATGGATAAGTGCTTAAAAATATACTGTATATTTTTTAGGGGTTGTTTAATCTTACCGTGATCTCACAGAAACATGCCACCATAATGGAGATAATTTAGGGTTAGGCAACAAAACTACCTGGGGTTTAGGACAAATCTCAGAACACTTCTGATATTGGTTGGGCCTGATATTTCTGGGGTTCGGGAGGAAATCTGCGTGTGTGGAATTGGATTGGGTATGCATGCCAGGCAGCATCACTTAAAGAGATAAGAGCATCTTTGGGCATGTGGAAGTTTTCACGCCACACATTTTCATCAGCTACTCCTTCCACAAAGTTCTCCACCATCCACTAGATCTCCCAGGTCTCCTCCAAAGCCGTCTGGCTCGCCTCCGACCAATTGGTGCATCAAAAATTTGATAGAGGTAATTACAGATCATTATTTTCCTGTACTGGCACATGTATGTGACGTAAACGTGTACGTGACGTGAGCAGATCTGAGCAGAGTTTTGTGTCTTGTCAGTGTAGACGGACACACTACGGTGGAGCGGATTACAGTTTTAAAACGAAAGGCACTTCCGATAAATATTTACCTCGTGGAGTGGATTACAGTTTTAAAACGAAAGGCACTTCCGATAAATATTTACCTCGTGTAAAGCGTGACCTAAGATTTTCTCTTCCATGTGCATGTCTTTGTTTACAGCCTGATCAGCATCATGAGATGATAGTTGATGGGTTAAGAGATAACATTACACCATCTTTTTCTTGCCTCAAATAACTTAATAAAATCAAACTTGTGAAAAAATGTACTCATATAGAAATATCATTGTAGTAACAACTACCCAAAGTGACAGAAACTATCACTGGGGGGGAAAATGATGTGTACTTTGAGTTTTTAGTTTGGTCCACATCCTGCTTGCAGACCTGTTGGTAATAAAGTGAAGTGACCTTCTTTAAGCCATACTTTTCCATAAAATATGTATTCTTAATGCAGTCCTCTTACTTGGTGTAAAGTTAGAAATAAGGTCAACAGAGGCAACAGCAATAATATCATAAATGACTGGAAAGATCTGTTCATTTATATGTATTAATTTGGTCCAGTGAGGCACTACTGTTGAAGAGGAAAATGGGGCAGCAACTCAAACTACTTTAACATCTATGTATGTGCACCTCCCTGGCAGAACAGCCTGTAGCGATGCTGTCATACTTCCGGGAGCCCCGGACTCCAGCACGCCCTCTGTTCAGCAAATCACAAAAATGCCAGTATGGGGAAATTCAAGATGGCGGCCCGCAGCTACTGAGGAGGAAGAGGTCTAGCTCGTCCAGTGTCTGCTCCGTTAGCTTGCCAACCCCTGGCAGCAAGTTTCCAGTCTGTGTTATATTGTGTAGTGTTCGCTTCTCACCTTTGGATTTATCCATTGGCTCCAAAACTCCTGGCTTCCACCCGACGGTCCTTCTCCGACGTCTGCCGGCAACCGGGAGGTAAAGCTTATTTATTAGACGCCGGAGGCGGCACTTAGTTGGGGTCTTGTTTGACCAACTTTTATTTTCAAAAACTGACTATTCTACTGACTTGTTCATTTGTTGGGTACCTGAAAAGGACTATTTTTGGTTGGAAGAAAGAGACTATTTTTGGTGTTTTGGGCTGTGTGAATTATGGGTTGTATTTGGGGGCACTGAATTGTATAATACACTGTGTTGAATTGCAAATTCTTGTGTGTGTGTGTTTTGTGTTTAATGGGTCGCCTTTGGAAAAGGTTGCTTAACGCAATGCAATTTTCCAATCTAATTTATCTTTTTAACAGATTGCTACAAATTTAGAGAACATGGAATCTCCAGTAGACATGATGTTGACATGCAAACAAAACACACTAAGAGACATTCAGTCTCTTCTGTGGTAAAGTTTCTGTCCCAATCATTGTGATGAGAATAATTGAAAATGGCAGACTGTACTTTTGGACTCATCCAGCTAATGCAGAGTGAGCTGACAGCAACAGTCACCTGGGTGAAGGGCTGTTACGACTGGGGATTTCTTGCTGCCTGCCACTTGGATTTTCTCTGCAGGAGAATATAATCAGAGAGTAGGCAGACGTAGACAGGATGCCACAGGCTTACTTACAGGCCGGGGGCACAAGCCACTCGCTGTGAGGTGAAACAGAGAGGGGAATGGGTGGCAGGAGTGTGGGGCTGGGAAGGGAGGACTGAAGGACAAAAAGGAATATTAAAGTGCAGAACTGGGAGGGATGGTGGAATAAGAATGATAGAGAAGTTGTCTGGGAGAAAGAAAAGATAAAAAAAACAGGCCATCAAAAGAATGGAGATGAGATGGATGGGCGACCGTTTGGGAAACAGAGTGGAAATCCACTGTCAGGCAGATTTCAGCTGGAGAAGAAAGGCTTGACTGTCACAAATCCCTCACAGATACACCTCTCACACAGCAATTTAGGTGAGGTGGGGTGGGCACACATCCCCGCTAATCTATTGATCAGCTGCCAACAGAGGGATAAGGCAAGAGAGCCCCGGACCTTTGCAGGCCAATTCTTGAGCCTCAGAGGAGCAGCTATTACAAAGCTGCACAATATGTGAAGATCCCTTGCACTAGGCGGGATTTTCTTTTCTCTGTGGAAATCCAGTCTTCTTATAGGCCGAAATTACAAAGTGACGCTGCAATAGCGGTAAATCATCCCTTCACATTACCTGAGAGGCCAGGATGCAAATATCCCAGTTTGCAACTGTAGTGTAAATTTACTACCTCAAATTGAGTGAGACAGTGAATTAAAGATTAAGTCGAAGTTCCTTTTAGTTTTCTTTATTATCAGACATCAGAATACACTGCCTAGCAACAGCGGAGGAGAACTTTGACCAATATCAAAGGCTGCTGAAAAAGGTCTACCTCCAGTAAAAGCCCTTGTTCTCTCTGCCATTTCTGTCTGTGTTAGGGCGTTTTCAAGCAATTCTGTAAACCATAATTGTAACAACCCACATCTTCAACGTATGGGGCACGTTTTCATGAACGGGCAGTTGCTAGGTCTACTTTTCACCTTAAAGGGATACAACCTATACTGTTTGTATTCAAATTCCAAAGCCTCTAATGTCTGACAAATTCCAGTTCATTATTCTGGTTTAAACCAGTTGTTACAGTTCTGTTCTGAATAAAAGGTCTGACTGGGGCCCTTTAATAAAGTAGAAGACTTACATTAAAACGTGACATAAAATATATGTGTGTGTGTGTGTGTGTGTGTGTGTGTGTGTGTGAAATGTGTATCTGGAGGAGTGTGTGCGATTACGCGCGCATTTGTGTGTTTATGTGTGTCGTGAAAATCACATGAAGTTACCTGTGTGTGTGTGTGTGTGTGTATAGTTAAAATCACATAAAGTTACCTGTGTGTGTGTGCGTGCGTGCGTGCGCATGTGTGTTTGAAGCATGTGTATGCATGTGTGAGGAGTGTGCGCGCTTACACGCATGTGTGTGTGTGTATCTGTAACTGTAATCGCATCAAAGATCAAAGGCAATCAGATCAAAGCAATCAACAGAATTAACTGACACCTGTTCCGGCAGAGTGACAGCAGAGGTGGACAGACTGGAATTTCTGGCCTCGAACAGAAAGCATTTTTGGCAAAACCATAATACCTATCATTGATCCGACTTCATTTTGAGCGTCCTGAGTTCTTCCTGAACGTCTACATATGTTTGGGTTTTTTTCAGAAAAATGAAAAAATAGCTTTGTTAGAGCGATCTACAAAAACTGTTCCATCTCCCTTTTTCAGAAATCTTCCTGCGTTTTTAATATGGGAGCCAATGAGGCTGTTGGTGGTGTTGGTGGGGCATATGTGCGTCCTACGCCCAAACTATAACTCTGACAGCTTTACCAGAGGATTGTGAGTGAGAAGACAAATTTTCCTACGTTTCTATGTATAAATTATTTCTGTAGAGTGGAATTTGCGGCCTGGAGCGCAGTTTTCAAATTTATTTTTTCTCTCCCTCTACACTCTGGCGATGATAAAAAACGATATGACCTATCGAAACATGGATTAATATACAAGACTTGTGTCTACTGTTTAAAGTTTAAATGGAGTCTCTAGGTGAAATTATGCCGGAGAAGTAGACGTTTAAAAATCTCCAATTATTGTTCTTTTTCGCTCATTTTTTTTTTCGGCCGTCCCATTCATTTCAATGCAAAATTTTGGGCAGAAAAAAAAATTTGTATTCTGTAGAGAAAAGTAATAACACGCCGATCCCGATCAAACCGCACGTTTTGATATATAATTTGTCCTGCAACTCTTCAAGTTGTAGGACTAGTAGCGGGACGAAATTGCGTCCAGAAGAGGAAGAAGAAGAAATCCACAGTATAACAGTAGTGCAGCACTGTGCTCGGTGAGATTGCCCCGAGGCCCTAAATATACTACACAACATTCTGCTGTTGGGTGTAGATGATATAAAATCACCCAAAACAATAATAAAATCAATAAATAATAAAAAGACTGAATTTAAATTGCTGGCAAGCGCAATCAAAACAAAGAGATAAGAGATACTAAAAAGCTCCCTAGAGCTATAGGGCTATACCACTCTTATGCTGGAGATGGGGAGCAATTAACCTAGCTTAGATTAATAAAGACCGCAAGCAGTGCAAACAGCTAGCTTAGCTTTAAAATCATAGATTCAAAAACCCACCTACCAGCACCTCTGAAGCTCATTAACACAATTTTTCATCAATCAACAAACAGAAATGTAACATTTCTTGCAAATATTTCTAGTCCTTTTCTTAGTTTAGCTAATCACCTTTTGGTACCATCTCCGTATTTAACACACAGACATGGTCAGTGCAAAAAGGTCAAAGCAACAGTTCATCCTCAAATCAGAAATGAAAAAAAAAATGTTTTAACTAAAACTGGGTGTTAAGTTGCTCTTGCTAAATCTGTAACAGCTGTATGTTTCCTTGTCATATTATTTCCATGTGTAAATCAACACATTCCTGACTTAGAGTTAATATGTTTTCAAATGAATGTGGCTATTAAATGGCGTGGGTGTGAGATGGACGACCATGAACGTCTGAATTAACAGGGGCAGCTCACTCTTTCCTCAGATCTCAGCAGGAGTCCTCGAGGGTAATTAGAGACCAGTGACCTTTATTTAGATGGTATGAGTCAAGCCTTGCCGTTATTCACATCTACCACTGAGCCTTTATTGAATTATAATTGACCCGCTTATGAAAATGGAACTTGTCAACACAATGGGTGAGGTAAAGGTTACGAATGGAAAATAAAATGTTTCCCATCATTTCTAATGTCTATTATCTAGTGCCATGGAATATAATTCTGCTGTACTTACTGTTGCCATGTTCACAAAGTTATTTTTTTAATTTACTTATCCTGTATGCTTTAAAGAGCAGCATTAGCATTCATATGAAGTCATGTCTCTCCTTTTATCTCTGTTTTGGTCTCAACTCTTGAGGGAGATGTCTTGCTCTTAAACTGATAAATGCGCCACTATTATATTAATCAGCTTGTGTTTAACTGTGTCGGTCTGTTGTTTGGTGCTGAGCAGGTAGTGTACATATGGTGGTCAAAAATGAGATTTTGATATTTGTTCTAAAAACAACTACATTTGTTTAAACTACTCAAATGTCAATTTTGCACATTTTGTCTCAAGAGGGCAAAATAAGTCACATACATTCTTTTATAGGTATGAACAAATCAGGGAAGTACCATGAGTGATAAATATACAATATAAAATAAAAATATACAGTGAATGAATGAATGTAAGCTGTGCTGAAAAGTTCCTACTGACTTTATGTGAAACATTACTCTTGATAGTGATGTCTAGGACTTGTTTCACAAGTAACGTTAGCTAAGTTATGTTGTAAATTGGGGCAAGTATAGTACTATCCCTTATTTGGGGAAATCAAATATGTAAGGCAGGGATGGGCAACTGGAGGCCCTGGGGCGGCATACGGCCCGCACCCTGACTTGAAGTGGCCCTCAGTACAACTACATGAATTTGAGCATGAAATCTTAAAAGTGCAGTGTAAAAATGCACAAAATTATTTCTTGCAATTTATGTTGGTCTGCTGTTCTTGCACTGAAAAAAAAAAAGAAATCACAGTAAGTGGTTAATTTTTATTTGCTTCAAACCGTCTGTATTCCTATTTATACTGTTATACATGCATTTGAGCATGAAATATGTTAAGTTACTGCACTGTAAACATATTTAAAATTGCAGTTTCATCATATCTGGTTAAGTGCACGATCCTATATGTGGCTCCGTGGTAGTGTCGATGAAGAATTGTGGCCCCCTCCAGCATTTAAGTTGCCCATCCCTGATGTAAGGGCTTATATGCCTCAATTCTGAGCAACACTTGTGTGCGTCTCATGGTCAAAAGTATGTGTAGATGGCTATCAGAATTATTAATAATTATCAGAAATAATTATTGCCTAAATATATAAGGATATGACTATTGGTCCATATCGCCCAGCCCTAACTTAACTTACATGCATCATGTTTATATGTTATGAACGATGCTATGTCAGTACTCAAGTTGTCCTCGTAACCCCTTCACTGCTGGCGTCAACATGCATTTATTATACTTTATAAAAACTGTCTTTTATTGAGCCTAACCAATAACTTTTCAACATGGTCTCACAGGAATCCGTGAAATAGCCACAGATTTGCTTAACTCAAAATCCGTGGAATAGCCACGGAATCACTCAAATTTCCGTGAAACTGACACGGATTTCGCTACAATGCAAGTTAATGACAGTCATATCCCGTGGCTATTCCAACATACAAAGTGATTATGTACATTCACTGAGTGAATATTTAGAAAATAAAACATATATTTCTCGCTAGAAATGGGATCAAAATCCATTTTTATGCAAAATATTGATTTTTTTACTAAAAATGAGAGAACTCTCTGCCATGTTTTTTGTTCTGACCGCCGGGACCTTGAAAGTCACGTGACTTGGAACAAACCAATAGGAAAAAAAATCCATGGAACAGCCACGGGATATGACTGTCATTAACTTGCATTGTAGCAAAATCTGTGTCAGTTTCACAGAAATTTGAGTGATTCCGTGGCTATTCCACGGATTTTGAGTTAAGCAAATCCGTGGCTATTTCACGGATTCCTGTGAGACCAGGTTCTAACTTTTATTGTGCAAAAAATGAGACTGAAACCTTTTAACAAAACGTGACTGCTTGCTTTTCTTAGTGACCCACCATTTCATGGGCTGATAACAACCTACTACAACTACGAGAAGGTGGAGCAGTTGCCTTCTCACCCAAAATTATTAGCATGACAACTATTGATAATGTCCATTCAATTATGTGATAGCATCCGAAATACTTTGAAATAAGCAACCCACATGGAGAAACTACTGCAGCAGTACTGGAGAACTAGTAAAATGTCTTGATACCAAATCACATAAAAGCAGCAGAAATCATTTAGTATTGACTGTTTATCAGAATATAGTCATCCAGATGAGTCATTGTATAACCACAGCAGGCACTAAAACAGATTTTTATAACAGGACAGGGAACAAACTAAAACCACACCTGCTGTGCTATAACAAAACATTAACACCTACCTCCTAGTGAGTCACAATCCTAAAGCAGATACAACAAATTGAATGTACAGAGTATCACATAGTCTGTGTAATTTAATAAACATGATTCACTTACTTTGTAATGAGAGACGAATATTCATAATTGATTCGATACACATCGTTTTATTTAATTTTAAATGCTCCTGGACTGGTGGGAGCAGGGAGGCCGTTTCTCCTACAGATTTTAATGGAGTGAAACACTCATGCTTCTGGATGGAAACTGTCAGTACTCCACTGGCAAATGATGTTACATAAGAGAAGTGGGATGTTTCATATGGGAGCCTGATAGCAGTTTAGATGGTGGTGGATAGAAATACAAGTATAAGTAGTGTGTAGCTTTAGGAGCTGCACAGTGAGAACATGAAGCGGCTAAAAGATTGCCCCAATTTTTCAAGTATTCTCTCTTAAACTTCCAAAGTTTTAATGAGCCAATGTCATCCGTGATTTTCTTACGACTCGAGAACTGAAACGATATCAATGCAATATCAAATTTGAATAGGAATTAGAGCCGGAAATTACACTTTTTGAAGTGCAAAAGGGTCACTTCCGTGACAGGAACACAAAGAAGTGCCATTCTAGCGATGGAGAATGAGAAGAAAAATATCTCATGAATTCCATTATTTTAATCTGGGTGCAAAAGAATGACTTGTACAGATGAGTTTGTCTCTGACCAAATGACAGAACCTTGTTTTTTTTCTCCAGCCCATAATCTCTTCAGGGATTTCAATTCTTCTCTGCTACCACAGTTCAAATGGAGAGGAATTTTACTCGCTGGGGGAAATGCATGAGAGCCGTTTGCATCTCTCCAAGGGCAGCGTCGATGTGTCTGAGGTCACGCATGCCTGGAATATGTTAAAACCCAGTCAAGACTGTTCTGGAAAACACAAAGGGCCAGTATAAGTATCCAGCTGACTAACAGCAAGGCACCACATGGTGTATGAAGAGGGCTTTGTTTCCAAATAAAACATCCATCATTTTAAAAAAAGTGACACCTACTCTGAAACACTGACTGACAGCGTAAATTGGTACACAGCATGCATGAGTACTTCTAAAAAGGGTTTACATAACTTCAATCCTGGGGAACTAAATATCAGTGTAAAATCAACTAGTGATTGATAGATTTGATTATTATACTGCGTGTTAATATCAAGACCTATTTAGTCAGGTTATGAAGTTGAGCTCTATAATGTGTTAACAAACATTTTTCAATTTACCCTTCCTGCATTCTTGGTTGAGCAGCATTAGCATTCATTTAGAGTCTAGTGAATCTACATTAGATAGTCCAATATGTGCTCTCCTTTAATCTTTTGGTCTCAACTCTTGAGGGACATGTCTGGTTCTTTAACTGATAAATGCTCCATTGTTATATCCATCAGTCTAACTGTGTCCGTCTGTTACTTGGTGCTGAGCAGGTAGTGTACATGGCTGTCAACAAGAGGCTAGAAATTGGATTTGGATATTCATTCTACAAAAACACATTGGTTTGAACTTTTCGAATATCAGTTTTTGGGGTGCAGTTACACTGCAAAAAAGCCAACTTGTATTTTTTGGCCTAAAACAGTGATTTAAGTTTGTAAAACTTGGAAATATAAATTATTGACATTTAGGGCAATAATGTAAGTTATCACAACAAAGGAAGCCAGTTGTCTGCTCAAAAACAAGTTGGTGAGTTGTTGTTACTTATATCTTTAAGTTGGGGTTCAAAACAAGGGACAATAGTTCTGATAACTCTTATTTCTTTGTTGTGAAATGCGGGAAAGTGGTGAAATTCGGTCTTTAGCCAAAGCTAGCGGCTAACTAATGCTAGCGGCTAACTGATACTAGCAGCGCTGCTTGTTACAGCTACAAGAGTAGCCATTAGCGTCTCAATGCTAACTCAAAATTGTGGTCGCAACATTAGCTGACATTTCATAGCGGCGTTACAATCGTGCCAATTCAGCACATTGCAAAAGTTAGCAGAAGTATTAAAAGTTATTACAATGTAAAATTATAAGTTAGTACAACTTACAGTTGAGTTGACAAAAATCATAATTCAGAGTTGAGCAAACTCAAAAACAAAACTTAAAATATTTAGTTTAATTGTCCAACTTAAAATTTTATGGAAGTTTGTTGCCTTAAAATTTTGAGTTCACCCAACTTTTCTTTTTTTGCAGTGTATATAGCGCTTTTATCCAAAGCGCTTTACACTACACACTACGCTCATTCAACCATTTACACACAAATTCATATTGGTGGCAGAGGCTACCCTAAACCGTGCCACCTGCCACCATTGGGTCATTCACACACATTTGGGGTTCAGTATGTTGCTCAAGGATACTTTGACATGAAGCTGCCATGGTCGGGGATCAAACCACCAACCTTCCAGTTACTGGATGAACGCTCTACCAACTGAGCCACAGCACATTATGGGTATAAGAGGTGGGCTAATACAAAGAGTGACATATTTTCTTATATAGGTATAGAGATATAGAGAAATTTGGAGAAGTACCGGAAGTAATCAAGTTGCCATTACTGCGTTGACTTCTTCCTAAAATATGTGAAATGCAGTCGACCTGCATAACTGCATCCAGTACTGAAGTAGTTGTTTAAAACCCAACCCAGTTGTTTTACCCTAATTTCGGTCAAGTGATTTTATTGCCTTAAATTAACCGTTTATTTTGAAAAGTCCCTTTGCATGTAAATAGCAAAAAGAAACACACCATGCTCCTCACATCCAAAACTATATCAATGTGGTTTCTGTGTTCATTGGTATGTCAAACCAAGGGCCATAAGAAATGAAGCTGTTGGGGCAGTCAGACCCAACTAAAATAGTAAAGTTGCGGGCCAAAAACTAAAACAGGTAACTGAAATGTATTTAATCTCTGCATAGAGCCCAGAAAAGATGCAGAGTATTTGGGTTACGAGAAGAGATCACTTTCACATTACACATATTAATTTAAGCCATTGTTGGTACTGATATTATTACCGCTTTAAAAACATTTTTATCTCTATGAGAAATTTGTCAGCAAAGTTCAACAGAAAGGCAAAAAGGAAAAGAGTCAAAAAAAGAAGCTGGACTCAGTCAAGATCACAGACTGTAATAGCTGAGACGAATAATACCAAGAAGAAATTTCAGCGTTGCAACCCTGAACACTGCATGCCTGGGGTGCACGCTCTTTTTAAGTCATATTAAATTAAACATAAAAAGAAAAATGTCAATGTCAAGAGTAAAAAGAAGGACTTGCATTGTAACTCAGCATAAAGCTAAAAGTGGAAAGAACTAATGAAAATAATTGGAAGCTTTCTGTCTCGGTAAGACAGAGCACTGCACTGAAATGGATATACTGTATGTCATCTTTGATATGTTTGCCTAATTTCCATCTAAAACATCAATAAGAAATCAGCCAGCTTCTTGGTTCTTCACTTCAGACACACATCGATTGCAAAGTTATACATCCTTCATGTGTGGGTGGATGAAGAGAGGCATCAGGTAATTTGATGGTGGAGTAGAAGAAATAAATTTAATTTACACAATGACCAGGCAACGTGATACAACATCCCCAAGGACAAACACTGAGTCGTCAATAAATTAGATAAGGAGGAGTACTTCAGAGTCTTTGCTGGGTATCTTGGCACATTCCTGCACAGAGCTGCAACACACAAATACACAATACGCTCAAAAGGATTGGCGACTGAAACTCTAACGAGGGGGACAAAAAAAATATCATTTTCCCATCATATTCTTGAAGAAAATCTAATCAGATCCAAGGCTACAGCTCTGACTACCTCAGAGACAAAACTGTGATTCAATACTGCACTGAAATGAGAGTGAATATCTCTAACTGGGTATCATAAAGTATCATCTGATATGAAGTACCATCAAAGCCTAGAAGCTTTTGGGTTCTGTGTCTCTAATTTGCTCATTCTTTCTATTTTTGTATGTGTCCCAAATGTGCAATCATGTGCCTCCATCTTTCATGTCGGTGATGTTATCTCTCTCATGGTCTCTGCACTGTGGATCTGTCATTGATCACTAACTTTGATCCTTCACAACCTCACATGATAATATGCACCCACATCATTATAGCCTCACAGGCTCTCACAGGCTGTTTGACTTTTTCTCTCTTTGCTTGTAGTGAACTTCTCAGGAGCTCAGTTTCTGTCTCTGAGTTTGGTCCTCAGTTCATTCTTGAGCCTAGAAAAAGACCATGCTCATTAAGACTGAAGCATGGTTCAAAGTTGATAAGTGGACCTTGACTTAAGGTTTTTTTCGGTCTTGAAATAGTGTTGCTCTCAGTTGAGAAAACTCAGTCGCTCACTGCTGAGAGGACATAATGATGCACACCTGTTTTCACTCTCACTGGTAGAGATCTGCAACATCACAGGCAGAATATCTAAACCAGTAGTTCTCAACCTTTTTCAGTCGCGACCCCCAATTTAATATGCATGTTGTCCGCGACCCCCGCTCACTGAACACAATCTCACACGCACAGTTCAGACCACCCAAAAAAGAAACAAAATGACCAAAAAAAGACACAAAATGACTAAAAAAAGACACAAAATGACAAAAAAAAGACACAAAATTACTTAAAAAAAGACACAAAATGACCAAAAAAGGAAACAAAATGACCAAAAAAAGACACAAAATGACTTTAAAAAGATACAAAATAACCCAAAAAAGACACAAAATGACTTAAAAAAAGACACAAAATGACCAAAAGAAGACACAAAATGACTTTAAAAAAAGACACAAAATGACTAAAAAAAGACACAAAATGATTTTTAAAAAAAAAGACACAAAATGACCAAAAAAGGAAACAAAATGACCAAAAAAAGACACAAAATGACTTAAAAAAAGACACAAAATGACAAAAAAAAGACTAAAACACATGACCACTATAACACAGTGGAGACAGAGCTGACTTCCAAAATGATTTGGCGACCCCCAGAAATCATCTCGCAAACCCAATTGTACGCCAATAATAGCTGATCTAAACCATAGTAGAGCTGAAAACTTCTTAACGTTGTGGATTTAAACAACCTGTGTTCTAGTATTTGTAGAACCTGACTGATTCTCTATCAAAAATGACCAAAATATATCTTTAATAAAAATGTATTCCACAAACCAATAGATGACGTCACAGTGACTACATTATTATTTAGTCTACAGTATTATTATATCGTCTACAGTAGTGTTGGGACAATGAGGCTTCGTGAAGCATTTGCTTTATTTTTTGACCCCATTAGATGGCGGACTTGGCTTCAAAAAAAGGCTTCAGCATTGATAACTGAGTGTGTTTTCAGCCCTTTGTTAAACAAAGAGCGCCATCTAGTGGGCTCCATAAATAAAGCAAATACTTCACGAAGCTTCACTGTCCCAACACTAGTCTACAGTATTATTATACAGTCTATTGTGCAGATGCATCAGCCCCCAGAAGTGCTCTCCTCAAGTCTTTCTGTGCAAATAATACCAAAGAGACACTGCATTAGTATTTAACATTAACCAAGCTGTCTCAGTGCAGGAATGTGATCTCAGACACCACAACTGCAGTATACTGGGAAAAACAGAGAGCTTTCCCTGTTGGCGATAGTCTTAATCAGCAGTGTGTGAACTCTTTTGCCAAAGGCTTGAAAGTAACTGACTTAATTTATATGCAAATGTCCTGCACTTCAGCTTTAATTAATTATTAATTAATTAATTAATTAATTAAAAATTGTTGATTCATATTTTATCAGCTGAATAATTGATCAATCCATCAAATGTTTACTACATACAGTTTTTCTGAAAAACAAATAAACAACACTTATAAGGTGTGTTCAGGTGACTTTTGTCTGATAATGACCGATAGTCAAATAATGAATCTTTTTCCTCCACCATGCCTTCACTTGTGTTTAGTAATTTAGGCACCTTAATGGTCCTTGGAATTGGTGAAATAGCAGGGTGTGATGTGCGTGTTGATGTGTGAAGTTTCAATTTCAGTTAATCAGGTAATGTGGTAACAAACAAGTTTTGTGCTTTAATTTATCATTCTGAAGTAAATGCTGACTGTACAATGTAATGGCTATGGAATAATACCATCAGTCTTCCCACAAAAAAAAGTCTACTAGGGAACATTATGCTATGAAGCAACTCAATAAAATATCTTAGGATTAAACAAATAGCTCACAACTCAATAAAATAGCTTAAAGTAGCTATTCCCACGTAGCAGAAATGACAAACAATGGAATCATAGCACCAAGATCAGGCTAAAAATAGCCATGTTGCTAACGCTAAAACAAACCAGGGGCTACATCACAGCCAGGACCAGCTATTTTTACTTACTAGCCCAACAGCAAGATGGCCAACCTCACGTTTGTCTTGCAGCCTTTTATTTCATGCAGCTCTGCAAAAGCCAGTCTGAGATTGACTCTTGTCCAGCAGCCTCTTGCTCAGTCACTTGGTTTGTCCTTTTCCATTCTAGGCTTCCTCCAACAATGGCTGCTTCGGCCCATTTGCCTTTGCCACGATGGCCGTAGAGCTTACTAAACCTGGTTCCATTGTCTGCCAAATCCAACTGTGGTTTAGCCAAAACAGTGGTGAGGCTCCCCACTATCATTACACCCCAAAACCAGGAGGCAACCTCCGGGTCTGACCAGGGAGGCAAACCAGGAAGTGCCTTAAGCTGCATTCAACCGAAAATTCCAGCAGGGGGTGCTAAGTTTGGCTGCAAAAACATTTCTGTCCATTCATTTCAGTGCAAAATGAGAAAACTTCTCACTTGATTTATTACCTCAGAATTTTAAGGACAACACTATGGTCTCAATCACTAGTGAAAAATCTTCTTCAAGACAATTTGATGTTAATAGTGTAAATAATGGCCCCATTTAGAAGAAAATAGAAGATTAAGAATAATTTGGGGCGGGGCTACTTTTGATTGACAGGTGGCTAAAAAGGCGAGCCGTCACCAGGAGAGAAGCAGAACAAAGCGTATCCATGGCAACGTGTCAATAAAGTAATATATAACGTTATATAGATATAAAAAAGGACGTTTCGCGATTTGGTCTCATAACTTTGACCCTTTCACTGTATTTTCACTTAATGACAGTTTATTTGAACGTTTTGTTCATTAAAATGTCTTGTTCAGCGTTTGGTTGGACTAACAGACACTCCAAGGAGTCGCTGCTCAGTTTTCTGAGGTAAGTAACGTACATTTTGTTTTTGTTTGTTGCTAGCCAAAACTAACATCCAGTTAATGCTCCAGTTAATGCTAACATGAATTAGCAGCAGCTTCTCTCAGTCAGGTTGAGGTGTAGAGAGGCTGTAGTCAGTGATCAGATCCCTCTCCTCCTCCACAGTCCAGATATGGTCTGCTCCCCATATCACAAACAAGACGGAGACCAGTGTAATGCTGAACTTGATGCTTCCAACGGGCCACAAACAAACTGGTGACGCCACAGTCACTACGTCCATTATTTATATACAGTCTATGCCAAAAAACCCTTGCAGTGCAAAAGACATGAACATCTATGTTTGAAAACAAATGCAACGTGTCTTGTCTTGATGGTATTTTCTAGGTTGTTGTCTCAGACAGACATCACCCAGTTACTTTCTTTACGACATTGGCGGCAACAATAATGGGGTTATTAAATGGTAAATGGACCTGCACTTATATAGCTTTTCTAGTCGATTTGCGACCACTCAAAGCTCTTTACACTACAGACTACTGACTCATTCACCCGTTCACACACACATTCATACTGGTGGCAGAGGCTACCCTGAACGGTGCCACCTGCCACCATTGGGAATTCATTCACCCACCGATGAACGCAGCATCGGGAGCAATTTGGGGTTCAGTATCTTGCTCAAGGATACTTCAACATGTAGGCTGCCATGGTCGGGGACTGCTCTAACTTTAACTTTTTTTAGCTTTATGTTACTCCCTTAGACCAGCTATTCTCAACCTTGGGGTCGGGAGGTGATTTCTGGGGGTCGCCAAATAATTTATGAAGTCAGCTGTCTCCACTGTGTTAAAGTGTTCATGTGTTATAGTCTTTTTGGTCATTTAATGTCTTTTT
The DNA here is from genome assembly GCF_030273125.1 of Centropristis striata. NCBI lineage: Eukaryota > Metazoa > Chordata > Actinopteri > Perciformes > Serranidae > Centropristis > Centropristis striata. The sequence goes on from NC_081521.1 coordinate 8,446,446, forward strand.
TTTGGGTCATTTTGTGTCTTTTTTTGTGTCTGTTTTTTTCATTTTGTGGTCAATTTGTGACTTTATTGGTCATTTTATTTCTTTTTTTGGTAATTTTGTGTATTTTTTTTGTCATTTTGTGTCTTTTTTTGGTAATTTTGTTTATTTTTTGGGTCATTTTGTGTCTTTTTTTGGTCATTATGTGTCTTTTTTGGTCATTTTGTGTCTTTTCTGGTCATTTTGTGTCTTTTTTGGTCACTTTGTGTCGTTTCTGGTCATTTTGTGTCTTTTTTGGTCATTTTGTGGACAATTTGTCTTTTTTGGTCATTTTTTTTCCTTTTTTAGGTCATTTTGTTTCTTTTTTGGGTGATCTGAACTGCGTGTGAGATTCTGTTCAGTGAGCAGGGGTCACGGACAACATGCATGTTAAATTGGGGGTCGCGACTCAAAAAGGTTGAGAACTACTGCCTTAGACCAACTTGGGGTTGTAATAAACAGCTCACCCATTTCCTGAGTGCTGTCCTTGTAGTTCTGAATGTAATTAGAGCTGAAGATGAGTTGCTCACTCTATTCAGGTGAATAGAGAAAAACTTCCCCCCCTGATTTTGGATTGTTTATTTCTGTACTCTCTGTCCTGTGACGTGACTATATTTAGCATTTACACAATCAGAAGTCTACAGCTATTCCTGTCAAACAAGTAGCTCTGATTAGGCGTGTGTAATTTGATTAAGTGGTTTACATGAGAGGTGGAAAAAGAATCACTGATTGAGTAGGTCAATCTCCTCTCTCCTGCATGGCACCCACACCACTAATGACTTCCTGTCATAAACTGCAGTCACATTACTCCCATAGCATTTGCCTCCATCCATGAAAGTTTGGTGACAAATATCCAACAGCTGAGACTGGAGTCATGACGGCAGGACACTAACAGATAATTTACCTTGACAAGATTTCTTCAATTAAGATTATTAAATCTAGAAATAAGCATGTTGAACACTTAAAATGAGAAATTAACTCTTACAAGATACATTTAAGATATTTAGAAGTGTTTATCTTGTTTTAAGAGTTAATTTCTTATTTTAAAGTTCAATATTTGCCTCAAAATGTGGTGAAGTAGAAGTATAAAGTTGCACAAAATGGAAATACTCAAAATAAAGTACCTCAAAGTTGTAGTTAAGTACAGTACTTGAGTAAATGTACTTAGTTACATTATTTACCTACTCACACCAGTTAACTTAAACTTAAAATAAATCAATAAATTCACACTGGACATGACCAGCAGTGTCTAGAGAAGCGACTCTTTCGAACATGATTTGACAATTTGACAATGAAGAAGTGTTTATGTTGTTAGCCATTTTGGAGACTGGAGTCATGAAGGCAGGACGCTAACAGCAGTTAGCAGCTGTGATCATAAATATATCACTTAACCCTTTGATGCACAACATGGGTCTAAAGTGACCCGACTGAGTTTTTATTTTCTATATCTTTTCAATGAATAAATTTCATCATTCAGTATTCCAGATTTTCCTCAATCAACTTGTTTTTGATCATCATACATCCTAATTTTTTGTTTTCATTTCTTACTTTTTGAATAAAAACCCTTTTTGTGTCACTGCTTCTAATGCACATGGGTCAAAAATGTCATTATGGGGTATTGTGTGTATAATTTTAAGGAAAAATAATTTAAATTAATTTAAGATACATAACATAACATACTAGGGATAAGAAGAACATAACAAAATGTGGAAAATGTGAAGCGTTGTGAATACCTTCCAGATACACTGTATGTGTGACAAAATTATACATAAACATGTGAAATATATTAAATATATGAGTGTTTGGCCCCTCTTACTGCTAAAGTAACTATTTGAAACAAATTACTATTATTATAGTATTAGGTCATTTAATTTTAAATGAGTAATTTCAGAGTCATTTTTCACACGTGTAAAATTGATGTAATAATACAAAAACTACTTTTCTTCACAATTTATGAAAGGAAAAAATGGATATAATGATAGGTTGTAATAAAAAAAAAAGATATTTAAAGAATACTTGGACTATTCAACCATAAAATAAATTGATTTAAAAAGATAGAAACACACAGCAGCATCATTAAATAACATGAGAAATGGATGCAGGTCATTTTTGTGTTGGCATTAGAAGGTGTTTATATGTTGTGCATCAAAGGGTTAACTGAAGGTTTAAGGGTTTGTGGTCCAACTTATGAAAACACCTGTGAACAGGTGTATTCAGATACATATCCAAATAACACTCTGCTAAGTGGATACAATAACAGCTCTCAGCATTTGCAATATTGTAATAGACAGAAAGTGGTGTGCTAGAGTTTCTGTTATGTTTTGATTATGACCATGTTCAGAAATGTTCAGACAGAGACATTAGGGATAAATGGTGTGCTGCAGTGGAGCTTCTGCAATTACCAGGATGCCAGTGAACGTGTCATCAGATTGCAGGTTGTTAAGCTTGTCAGTCATTTAGGCTTGCTATGATGGCCACAATTTGAGAGTTATTGCTCGCTTGTTAGATCCAATCCGGTTTGATGGGAGCAGTTAACAAAGTGTTGCAAAATGATGCACTTTATATCATTATACAGTGTGAAACCTCAGAGTGGTCAAAGCTGAAAACTGCACTGCAAAAAAGGTGTTTAGTCTAAAAACCAGATAAAAACACAAAATCTGAGGGAAATGATCTTGCTGCATGGACAGATAATTTACCTTGACAAGATTTCTTAAATAAAGATTATTAAATCTAGAAATAAGCATGTTAAATGCTTAAAATAAGAAATTAACTTAAAACAAGATAAATTAAAGCTGCAAGCAGCAATTAACTGGCCCGAGCAGAGTGCACTGCAAATTATTTGTTTCTTACCAAGATAAAAAAAATAAAAAAAAACGTTCAATCATCATTTATAAACTGTATATTCATAATGGTAAATATGTAATGTATTAATCTTTAACTAACTAAGTAATTTATAAATGGCAAATAGATTGTATATTAATGTAAGTTTATAGTTATTTTACCATTAACAAACAATTAAATTAAAATGAATAGTTTATTAATAGTTTTAGTTGCACTGATTATAACATTTTAACACCATATTAAGTATGTTAATGATTTTAAAATGATTCATATAACTTTAAGAAATTGGTTGAAAACATTTAAAGATTAAATATGTTTAGCACTTTGTAAATGGTTAATAATTGGTCTATAAACCATCTATAAACATAACTTAGTTGGTTATTGTAAAGTGTTACCAAAAACTTTACAATTGTATTGTTAGATAATTTCGTAATTTAAGCGTTCAACATGCTTATTTCTAGATTTAATAATCTTAATTTAATAAATCTTGTCAAGGTACATTATCTGTCCATGCAGCTAGATCATTTCCCTCAGATTTACTGTTTTATCTGGTTTTCAGACACACCTTTTTTGCAGTGTGGGGCTGTCATGCAGAAAGTCTGATTCAGGAATGGACACAGGAGAATATGGCATGGAAGAAAATAGGCCAAGCAGAGCTTTAACTGTGAGCTAAACCTGACATGGTCACCTTTTTATATTCCTTCTCAGGTGATGCTCACATGAGAAGTGTGAGAACCAAAGCTCCAAGCACTTATGCTGGGTCAGTAGTTCTCAACCTTTTTGAGTCGCGACCCCCAATTTAACATGCATGTTGTCCGCGACCCCCACTCACTGAACAGAATCTCACACGCACAGTTCAGATCACCCAAAAAGGAAACAAAATGACCAAAAAAAGGAAACAAAATGACCAAAAAAGACACAAAATGACCAGAAAAGACAGAAAATGACCAAAAAAGGAAACAAAATGACCAAAAAAGACAAAAATTGACCACAAAATGGTAAAAAAAGACACAAATTGATCAAAAAAAGACACAAAATGGCCTAAAGAGACACAACATGACCAAAAAAGACATAAAATGACCAAAAAAAGACACAAAATGACAAAAAAACAAACACAAAATGACCAAAAAAAGACATTAAGTGACCAAAAAAGGCACAAATTGACCAAAAAAAGACACAAAATGACAAAAAAACAAAACACAAAATGACCAAAAAAAGACATTAAATGACCAAAAAGACTAAAACACATTAACACATGAACACTTTAACACAGTGGAGACAGAGCTGACTTCCAAAATGATTTGGCGACCCCCAGAAATCATCTCGCGACCCCAATTGGGGTCCTGACCCCAAGGTTGAGAATAGCTGTATTAGAGAAGCGACTCTTTCGAACAAGATTTGACAATTTGACAATGAAGAAGTATTTATGTTGTTAGCCATTTTGTTAAGGCAAACAGTTGCTACCTTTTTAGCTAAAGAAATACTTAAATAAAAGTGTGGTGTAAATTTACAACCTCAAATTGAATGAGAAAGTGAATTAAAGATCAAGTCAAAGTTCCTTTTAGTTTTCTTTATTACCAGACATCAGAATAAACTGCCTAGCAACAGCAGAGGAGAACTTTGACCAATATCAAAGGCTGCTGAAAAAGGTCTACCTCCAGTAAAAGCCCTTGTTCTATCTGCCTTTTCTGTCCGTGTTAGGGCGTTTTTAAGCAATTCTGTAAACCATAATTGTAACAACCCACATCTTCAACGTATGGGGCACGTTTTCGTGAACAAGCAACCTTTTCACCAAGGATACAACCTATACCGTTTATATTCATATTCCACAGCCTCTAATGTCAAATACCAGATCCTACAGTTTATTATTCTGGTTTAAACCAGTTGTTACAGTTCTGTTCTGAACAGAAGGTCTGACTGTGACCCACTTGAAACATAAAATATACTACACAAAATTCTGCTGAATTTAAATTGCTGGCAAGCACAATCAAAACAAAGAGATAAGAGAAACTAAAAAACTCCGTAGAGCTATAGGGCTATACCACTCTTATGTTGGAGATGGGGAGCAATTAACCTAGCTTAGCATAAAGACTGCAAGCAGTGCAAACAGCTAGCTTAGCTTTAAAATCATAGATTCAAAAACCCACCTATCAGCACCTCTGTAGCTCATTAACACAATTTTTCATCTGTCCACAAACAGAAATTTGCAAATATTTCTAGTCCTTTTTTGAGGTTAGCTAATCACCTTTTAGTACCATCTCTGTTTTTAACACATAGGTCAAAGCGACAATTCATGCTCAAATCAGAAATGAAAAAAAAAATGTTTTAACTAAAACTGGGTGTTAAGTTATCTGCATTTTCTGTCTGTGTTAGGAAATTTTTAAGCAATTCTGTAAACCATAATTGTAACAACCCACATCTTCAACGTATCTGGCACGTTTTTGTGAACGAGCACGCTGCTAGGTCTACTTTTCACCTTAATGGGGCCCTTTAGTAAAGCAGAAGACTTAAATTAAAAGTAACATAAAATATACCACTTGTAACATAAAATATACTACAAAAGCATATTGAAATCAGCAATGTCTTCTCTCTGTAGCAAACCGTACCTAACCAAACCAAAAAGCGTATATCCCAAAACCGTGACATTTCACAAACCTGTGCTGTGCAAATACAATATTTCTGTTGCACGCTTGAGCTGAATCTAATCATACAGTCATGTTTTTTAATGGATTTCAACCAAAGAGGAGAGAAAACATAAGAATTGCATCATAAATCCCAACTTGTTGTAGATGCATATATGCAAAAAAAACAAAAAAAAAAACAACAACACTCAGCTGTGTATGTGACTTAGGTTCCAATCACTATCAGTGTCTCTCTTAGAGCATCTTCCAGCTGCAGTGGGCAGGTCTGAACACTGCTGGCCCATGTTGTAGACTGATTGAAAGGCTTTGTGTTTGTGTTGGGTGCCAGATTCAAAGAGGTCATAATAAATGTTGCCTTTATTTCCTTTGGTTTATCCATCTCAGCCCCAATAAGGTTATTAACTCATACAGTTCTGGGTGTTTTGAATTTTGGTTGGAGTGTAAACATCCCAGTCTCAGTAAACATATTTACCATGTGTTGCATGTTCAAATAGAAACACTGAATTATGAATGAACAAAGTTGACAAAAACGAAAACTAAAGACATTTTCACTATAATTTTAGTTTTGTAACCACACAATACAGTTTCAGTTACACTGCAAAAAAGCCAACTTGTGTTTTTTGGCCTAAAACAGTGATTTAAGTTGGTAAAACTTGGAAATATAAATTACTGACATTTAGGGCAATAATGAAAGTTAGCACAACAAAGGAAGCCAGTTGTCTGCTCAAAAACAAGTTGGTGAGTTGTTGTTACTTATATCTTTAAGTTGGGGTTCACAACAAGGGACAATAGTTCTGCTAACTCTTATTTCTTTGTTGTGAAATGCAGGAAAGCGGTGAAATTCGGTCATTAACGAAAGCTAGCGGCTAACTGATGCTAGTGGCTAACTGATGCTAGCGGCTAACTGATGCTAGCGGCTAACTGATGCTAGCGGCGCTGCTTGTTACAGCTACAAGAGTAGCCATTAGCGTATCAATGCTAACTCAAAATTGTGGTCGCAACATTAGCTGACATTTCATAGCGGCGTTACAATCGTGCCAATTCAGCACATTGCAGAAGTTAGCAGAAGTAAGGATTAAAAATTATTACAATGTAAAATTATAAGTTAGTACAACTTACAGTTGAGTTGACAAAAATCTGAATTTAGAGTTGAGCAAACTCAAAATCAAAAATTAAAATATTCAGTTTAATTGTCCAACTTAAAATTTTATCGAAGTTTGTTGCCTTGAAATTTTGAGTTCACCCAACTTTTCTTATTTTGCAGTGTGAGTTATCGTTTTTTTAAAAACTCTAGTTTTCATTTTTATTTCAGTTAACGAAAATGTTTTTTCAATTCTACTTTTCGTTATTTCGTTAGTTTTCGTTAACTATAATAACCTTGGTCCATACTGGCTAGTCACAGGCATTATCAACCGAGCCCCGAGACCAGCCTGGCCCAAAGTTAGACAGCTGTGCTCTCCAGCTGTGATGTGTGTGACTCATTTAAAAAGCTGACTGTCTGGATGATTTGGGTGGAAAGAAAATTGCACCTAATAGGCTGTCAAAGGTGCTTTTCTGTTCAAAGGCTGCTGGACTTGTAGTTGGTAAAGGTAGAAAGCTTTAGTGTCAGGAGGGCAGGAGGAATAAAGAACTGAGACTTGTGACAGAGAAGTTTGGATTGCCAGTTGAAGAGAAGATGTACTCCCTGTAATTTTCTTTCTACAGCTCTTCGACTTTCTGAAGTCTTTTCAGAGGGACAAATGCACTCAGTCTTTTTGTCACCATCATGTTTCCACCGAAAGCATTTTCTTGGCATTCGTCTAGAGCCTTGTCTGCCACGCTTTGTGCTATGATCATTGTGTTCAGGCACTTCTGTGAAGCTAAAAATGATTATTATTTTATTATGGATTTAAACATAGCTGGAGTTAAAGGTAGTTCCTGTTAGAATAATCTGTCATTCTGTCTCTGTGGATGGGGGTCACTGCACTGCTAAAAAAGAAAAGTTGGCTGAATTCAAAATTTCAAGGCAACAACCTTCGATAAAATTATAAGTTGGACAACTAAACTAAATATCTTAAGTTTTGTTTTTGAGTTTGCTCAACTCTGAATTCAGATTTTTGTCAACTCAACTGTAAGTTGTGCTAACTTATAATTTTACATTGTAATAACTTTTAATCCTTACTCCTGCTAAATTCTGCAATGTGCTGAATTGGCACGATTGCTATGAAATGTCAGCTAATGTTGCGACCACAATTTTGAGTTAGCATTGATACGCTAATGGCTAATCTTGTACAAGCAGCGCCGCTAGCATCAGTTAGCCGCTAGCTTCAGTTAGCCGCTAGCTTTCGCTATTGACCGCATTTCGCCGTTTTCCCGCATTTCACAACAAAGAAATAAGAGTTATCAGAACTATTGTCCCTTGTTGTAAACCCCAACTTAAAGATATAAGTAACAACAACTCACCAACTTGTTTTTGAGCAGACAACTGGCTTCCTTTGTTGTGCTAACTTACATTATTGCCCTAAATGTCAAAAATTTATATTTCCAAGTTTTACCAACTTAAATCACTGTTTTAGGGCAAAAAATACAAGTTGGCTTTTTTGCAGTGTATCTGATTCATTATGAGTAATTCATTAACTTTGTATTTAACCTCTCTCTGTATCAATGCATTTTACATTATTAAGCTATAAATGCACAATAATCATGTGCTAATATTGTTGTAACACTGATTACTCTAAATCAGGGGTCTCAAACTCGCGGCCCGTGGGCCAAATGTGGCCCTCGTGACGATATTTTGTGGCCCCCACCTTGATATGAAAGTTTAATGTGAGTTTTATATGAATGGCACTTTACCGTGTTGTGTGTGGAAGGTCCCTTTAATTACTTTTTTTGGTCATTTTGTCTTCTTTTTTTTTTTTATAATTTTGTGTCTTTTTTAGTCATTTTGTGTCTTTTTTGGGTCATGTTGTATCTTTTTTATATAATTTTGTGTCTTTTTTGGTAATTCTGCCTTTTTTTGGTCATTTTGTGTCTTTTTTAATTATTTTGTGTATTTTTGGGGTCATTTTGTGTCTTTTTTGGGTCATGTTGTATCTTTTTTATATAATTTTGTGTCTTTTTTGGTCATTCTGTCTTTTTTGGTCATTTTGTGTCTTTTTTAGTTATTTTGTGTCTTTTTTGGGTCATTTTGTGTCTTTTTTGGGTCATTTTGTGTCTTTTTTAGTTATTCTGTGTATTTTCGGGGTCATTTTGTGTCTTTTTTAAGTAATTTTGTGTCTACCGTCCTTTACTGCTAATTTAACAGGATGATGCTGCTTTTATAGTAATTATTTATGCAAATGTTACGTGAAGATTTTGCTTATTGTGCATTGAAATATACAAGTTGTTCTGTAAAGTTGTTTACATTTGTACTGTTTTTTGCAGAATTATTCTGGTAACCCCAGCTGCCATTTTTTTTTCTGTAAAAGCAACAGAATTTTTTTTACAGTGTACTCATGACAATTCTTAAGAAGTGCATCAATTGAGGTCTTGCAGCAGGCGGTTAGTATAATGTTTCAAATGACTGAAGCACCACACTCACATCTTGTGTCCCACTTTCACTCTCTAACTAACCCTGTCATAGCCTGTAATATGCTTTTTGTGTTTTAATGCCATCCAGCTCTGCATGTTATATGCCGTCCTCAGCTCTTCATGTTTCATTCCCAAAATTTCTTGACTGGGAAAGATTTTGCGCTTTGAAAATAAAATAAATATTTAAGCGCTTCTCTGTGATGCTTCTTGTGAGTTATCACTGGAGTGGCAACAAGACTGCTTCCTGCAGAGAGATGATTGGCCCTGAAACATCCAGAGCTGCAACACCATAGCAGTAGTTAGATGTACAGACAGCATCAAAATAATAATGTTGTGTAATGCAAAAACAGAGTGCATTAACTACAATGTTGTTGTCTTCTTTCAGCTTTTATATTTTGTTTTCAGTGAATAAACATTTTCAGATTTATTTTGTTATCAGTGTATTTAAAAGTGTTTAACAACTCTATTCAAGGATTTTAGACCTAATATTATAAAGAAATGTTATATTCTTAATATAATTTTATCTCACTTTTTCAAGCCTCCACAGGGGGGCTTCAGACTGTTTCAGAAACACATCATCCTCATACCAACTCGTCGGATACCGATGCTTTGTCCCTCAGCATCTGATAGCAATGCAAAGTTTTGTTTCAGTTTTGAGCATGTCAGTTTCCGATAGGGGCTTTTCAAAATAGACTTCTGTCACTGTTCCTGTGTTCACACTGCAAAACAGGTGTGTCTAAAACAAGATAAAAACTAGGGCCGGGACATTAACGCATTCATTAAGATTAATTAATTACACAAAAATGTAAAAAAAAATTAAATTGACGCATTTTAAGTTATTTTTGCACCGCGGAACGTTTCTCACTGGATGAGTTTCAGGAGGACCGATTATACTGGAGCACCAACTAGCGTTGATGAGTTGAGACAACAACAAACCACAGTGAACATGAAGGAAGAAGCTGATGAGACGCTTTGGTTGGCCCCGTGGATGATGGGACATTTAGTTACTAAAAACCAATGGATGGAAGCGTCCATAAGAGCATGGTTGTGTTGCTAGGCAACAAGGAATTCCCATATCACCGCAGCACATCCAGCCTCAAGTATCACCTCAATGCTAAACATATAGCAGCTAGCGGCTAGTGTGCTAGCTAGCGTGGATTGTGTTTTACTTAAAAAAACAAAGTATTCTAGTTTACAGAAGTTCTCCCTACCAATAGGCTACCTGGATTTATGAAATGTACTATATTTATAAATATGCTATTGCTACACTTAATGGCAAAAATTGCACTGGTCTGTTAACAATACAATGTAACAATACAATTTAACAATACAACAATACAATACAATTTAACAATACAAACAATATTAAACAATATTTTTGTTGCTTAAGCTCATGTATTAAGTCATTATTCAATGGTATGCTAAAAATCCATGTGAAAAAAATTACTTCTCACTGTTCTCAGGTCAAATATTTATATGCAATTAAAATGCGATTAATTTCGATTAATTAATTACAAAGCCTCTAACTAATTCAATTTTTTTTTTATTGAGTCCCGGCCCTAGTAATAATCTTAATTTAAGAAATATTGTCAAAGTAAATTAGCTGTCCATGCAGCAAGATCATTTCCCTCAGATTTACTGTTTTTATCTTGTTTTTAGATTCCCTTTTTTGCAGTGAGGGTATCAAACCCTCACTTAAATCCTTCCCCTGTCAAATGTTTTACTAGCCAACATACTGAAGCTCAGCCAGACTCACATCCTGACCTTTCTTCAACCTTGACTTTCAGTCCCTCCTTAGTCTTGTCCTTGTTCTTTATTCTCCCATCGATAGCTCTGACCTTCTGGCTTATTTACAGTGTAAGAGCCAGAGGAGAGTAGAACACCATTCATTGTATGTACTGCTTTTCTTACTATAGGGAACAATGCTGGTGTATACAAAATGTGGAAAAAATGCAACAATTCATTCAGTTCAGGTTCCAAATCAGCAATAAAATACTTTGTTTATTTTGTCAATGATTGTTGTTTAAATAATGAATAATGTTCCATTAAACCTCTGAAGTCCAGGAGATTTTGGTTCAAATTTGTCAACTTCCTATGCATTCATTTCTGTCTCTGTTCATTTTTTATTTATTTTTTTATTTTTTTATTTTTTTTTTCATTTTATTTTAATTAAAGTATAAAGCTGCCAGGAACCCAAAATAAAAACAAAAGACACAGGTTTCTATGAAAATGAACCCTTTTTTTTTACCATTTATACACACAAAAACAGCAGAAAAAATAATAAATAATAAAACTACAAAACAGTCTTTTTGCATGTAAATTAAAAAAAGTAATAGTTTTGATTGTAGAAAGAAAATTCACATTTTAAAAATGGTCTACAAACATAAATGTCACACTGTGAAAGCTCCTATGATTGAACTTTCACCTGGCGTTCTCAGCTTGTCTAAATATCATGTATAAATAAAGTTATTACTGTAAATAAAACATGTATTTTCAATAAATAGATGGACTCCAGAGGGTTAATGCCAGCCTTTTATAAAGTTACGGGTTCATACATACCTGGATCTGACTTGGAGAATGTATCCACATCCAGCAGACTCCTGTGAAAACAGCACAAGTGCAGGTAAAAATGGATCATTTCTTATTGTTTTAAGACAATGTATTCATTCATTAACATATCCCGAATTTTATCTCGCTCTTTTTTTTTTCCTTTTTCTGCTCCCCTGAGTGTTTCTCAAGTCTCAGCTAAGCCCCTGAAAGTTAGGTCATGGGCAGATTTAAATTGCTCCCCAAGTTATTCTGTGGAACTAACATCTAAAAATACATTGCTGCCAACTTTCTCCCAAACATTCAAGCCAGTAAGTGAGCCATATACGATAGTGTACACTAGGTTATGAGTCAAAGGCTGAAGAAAACCCTCCGGAAGAGGAATGTATTATTAATGTAAGTGTTGGTGTTAAGTAGTGTATTATATATGGTTTCTGTTACCTTCAGACAGCTCTTTCCCCTGCTTCCAGTCTTTGTGTTAGGGATAGTTCAGATTTTTTAAGTAGGGTTTAATTAAGTACTTATACATACTCAGTGTATTACCTACAGCAGTAGTTCTCAACCTTTTTGAGTCGCGACCCCCAATTTAACATGCATGTTGTCCGTGACCCCCGCTCACTGAACACAATCTCACACGCACAGTTCAGATCACCCAAAAAAGAAACAAAATGACCAAAAAAAGACACAAAATGACCACAAAATGATCAAAAAAGACACAAAATGACAAGAAAAGACACAAAATGACCAAAAAAAGACACAAAATGACCAAGAAAGACACAAAATGACCAAGAGAGACACAAAATGACCCAAAAAAGAAACAAAATGACCAAAAAAAGACACAAAATGACCACAAAAGACACAAAATGACCAAAAAAAGACACAAAATGACTAAAAAAAGACACAAAATGACTAAAAAGACACAAATTGACCAAAAAAGACACAAATTGACCACAAAATGATTAAAAAAAAAAAAAGAATGACCTAAAAAGACACAAAATGACAAAAAAAAGACACAAAATGACAAAAAAAGACACAAATTGACCACAAAATGATTTAAAAAAAGACACAAAATGACCTAAAAAGACACAAAATGACAAAAAAAAGACACAAAATGACAAAAAAAAAAAAGGACACAAAATGACAAAAGAAAAAGGACACAAAATGACCAAAAAGACTAAAACACATGAACACTTTAACACAGTGGAGACAGAGCTGACTTCCAAAATGATTTGGTGACCCCCAGAAATCATCTCGCGACCCCAATTGGGGTCGGGACCCCAAGGTTGAGAATAGCTGACCTACAGTACACTGTAAAAAAATGTCTGTAGATTTTACGGTGAAAAACTGCTAAACCATGACAGTAAAATACCGTAAAATGATAAATGGGTTGATTCAGTTACAGTAACAATGAAACACCGTAAATGTATATATCATTTTTACATTATTTTTTATTTTTATTTTTTTTGTAAAATACACTGGTTTGTAGCAAAAAATATATACTGTAATATATATACAAGCCGTTATTTTTGCATTTATTTTTTGTAAAAAATACTTTTTCTCACTGTTAAATGAACTAAACACCATATCTCTAACAGAAATATACTGTAATATTTAATCAACAGTTAAATGGGACATACAGTAGTTGAGCGTGGAAATGGACTTCAGGAAGCCAAACATTGATTTTCTCAACTCCTATACACCTTAACAGGTTTACTTAACTGATTAGTTGATTTATTAGATCATCTTGACACAATGCCGAGCTGCATCCTGGATAAATCTTCAGGTACCCAGTTTTCATATCATGTACACCTCTATACAGGTACATCTCAAAAAATTAGAATATCATGAAAAAGTTCAACATTTTTTGTCAATCATTTCATAAAGTGAAACTCGTATATTATATAGATTCATTACACGTAGAGTGAAATATTTCAAGCCTGTTTTTCTTGTAATTTTGATGATTCTGGCTTAGAGATAATGAAAACACAAAACTCAGTGTTTCAGAAAATTGGAATATTGTGGAAAAAGTTCAATTTTGAGTCCACAGTTGGTATTTTGTGTCTCTTTTGGTAAAATGATGTCTCTTTTTGGGTAATTTTTTTTTTCTTTTTTGGTAATTTTTTGGTAATTTTATGTCTTTTTTGGTCATTTTTGTGTCTTTTTGGTCATTTTTGTGTCTTTTTGGGTCATTTTTGCATCTATTTTTGGTCATTTTTGTTTCCTTTTTGGTCATTTTGTTTCCTATTTGGTCATTTTGTGTCTTTTTTAGTCATTTTTACATCTATTTTTGGTAATTTTGTGCCTTTTTTTTACAGAGGCACATCTAAAAAAATTAGAATATCATGAAAAAGTTCAATATTTTTTGTCAATTATTTCATAAAGTGAAATTCATACATTATATAGATGGGCTGACCTGAAGCCCATAGGAGTCTATGGGCTGTTGTCAAGAGTCTGTGTGTGTGTGTGTGTGTGTGTGTGTGTGTGTGTGTGTGTGTGAATGTATGTGTACGTGCAGATGTGTACTTGGGGAGGGGAGGGATGGGTTTATCATTTTTATTGTCTGTTTTTATTTTTTATTTTTTGTGAAGCACTTTGCGTTACATTTCTATGTATGAAGCGCTATTTAAATAAAGTTTGATTTGATTGATTCTAATTTTCTGAGACACTGAGTTTTGTGTTTTCATTATCTTTTTAGCCAGAATCATCAAAATTACAAGAAAAACAGGCTGACATATTTCACTCTATGTGTAATGAATCTATATAATATACGAGTTTCACTTTCTGAAATAACTGACAAAAAATATTCTTATCCTTTTCATGATATTCTAATTTTTCAGATGTACCTGTATGGTATCTACTGTTGACCTGCTATCCCCTCCTAAAAAACCCCAAATCCTCAGCAAAAGGAGGCAAAACGAAAAGGAGTTTAGATCTTCCAAAATAATAACAGGAATGGAAAAAGGTCATAATGTTCTTGCGGTGGAAAATGGTTAAACTTGAATAATACTTGAGATAATATGCAGTGTAACAAATTGCTGTAAGAAAACAGCCAAATTGCGACAGGAACATACTGTTTTCCATTAAAAAGGTATTATACTGTAGAAAACCATGCATTCTGGGCAATAATTCTAGGTAGCTTGCTGTTTCCCATAAAATATATGATATTTTAATGGCTGTATTCACTTAAATAACTCATTCAGTATATTGTATATTAAAATTATTGAGGTTACAGTGAAGACAGCGCTTAATTCGTAGTAATTGCTCTATTTACAAAAAATGACTGCATTGTATACTGCAACAATATTGCAACTAGCTTCAGCACTATACTGTGTTTTAGTCTACTGTAAAAATCAATGAAATGCAGGATTTTACTGTAATTCAGTATGTGGTTTTATCACAGTAACATACTGTAAAGTAAAAAAAAAATAGAGGAACTGTAAAATTAACAGTAGAAAGCTGGCAACCCTGCTGCCAGTATTTACTGTTAATTTACAAGACAATTGTTTACAGTGTGTAATTGTACACTGCAAAAAGCAACCTCTCAAAAAGAAGGAAAAAAGTACATAAATTAGGTGTATTTTGCTTAAAAATAGCTAAATTATCTGCCAATGTAACAAGAAAATTTGGCTTGTCAAGACTATCCAAAACAAGTAAAAATAACTAATCTTAACGGACCCAAAAATACCTTAGAATTAGTGTATTCTAACTAATAAAAAAAGTGATTTTTATTTTTATTGTTGTTGTTAAATGTTTCATGTTAAATGTTTAAATATCAAGTGTCAATTTACAGCTATGTACCAATGTACTAATTAATTACATACAGACATACACAACAATACACATCTCTATTGTTTCATTGATAATAAAACAATTGATTCCATCTGGCTGCTTGTTTTAAGGATGTGAAGAGGTCAAATTATGTCAAAGTTATGATTTCTTAGTTATGCTTGAAATAAGAAATAATTACTTTAAAATAGCAGTTTTTTTTACTTGTAAGTGTTGATGAAAGAGCTTTGTAACTGTTGATATTCTAGTTTCAAGCATTTATTGTAATATATTATGTAGATCAGCTATTTTCAACCTTGGGGTCGGGACCCCAATTGGGGTCGCGAGATGATTTCTGGGGGTCGCCAAATCATTTTGGTAGTCAGCTCTGTCTCCACTGTGTTAAAGTGTTCATGTGTTTTAGTCTTTTTGGTCATTTAATGTCTTTTTTTGGTCATTTTGTGTGTTTTTTGGTCATTTTGTGTGTTTTTTTTTAATCATTTTGTGGTCAATTTGTGTCTTTTTTGGTCCTTTTGTGTCTTTTTTTAAATCATTTTGTGGTCAACTTGTGTGTTTTTTGGTCCTTTTGTTTCCTTTCTTTGGTCATTTTGTGTCTTTTTTTTGTCATTTTGTGTCTTTTTTTGGTGATTTTGTGTCTTTTTGGTCATTTTGTTTCCTTTTTTTGGTCATTTTTTTGTGATTTTGTTTCTTTTTTTGGTGTAATTTTGTGTCTTTTTTTGTAATCTTGTGTCTTTTTTGGTGATTTTGTTTCTTTGTTGGGGTAATTTTGTGTCTTTTTCGGTAATTTTGTGTCTTTTTGGTCATTTTGTTTCCTTTTTTTGGTCATTTTGTTCCCTTTTTGGGTGATCTGAACTGTGTGTGTGAGATTGTGTTCAGTGAGCGGGGGTCGCGGACAACATGCATGTTAAATTGGGGGTCGCGACTCAAAAAGGTTGAGAACTACTGGTGTAGATAATTAAGGACCAAAACACTTAAAACAAGTGAAACAGTCGAACATAAAAGATGAACTAGCGACTAAGAAGAACTATCTTATCAGACAAAAAATAAGCATATATCCCCTTGATATAAGATATTTAATCTTACTTAGATTTCAGGTTTTGCAGTGTATCTGTGTCGAATCATTTGGGCGAAAAACAACTTCTCCCAAACCTGCCTCTCCCATGTCGGATCTGTCTAACTCAGGTGTCTGGCCACTTCAATCCCGGCTGATCTCAGGAGGGACCAGCAGCTATTCATTATTCAGGAGTGGACTGGAGAGCCAGTCAGCACACGGCCAAGCAGGCAGGTTGACAGCCTGCAAAACCCTGCCTGAGTTGTAACTGCTCCGTCAGTCAGTCAGCCAGCCAGACGGCCAGCAAAGCAGCTGACCATTCACACTGCTCACCAGGTGTGCTCTATTGTTCTGGGCTTTTATAGATATATAATAATGTATTTTATGGTTTTTATTATTAGTGAATTTACTGGCATCATACGGTAGACAATTCAATAATCAAGCATGCATGTCTGTGAATATCAATGGTGATCTAGCGGGTCATTGGCTGGACCTCATGCAGAAATCATGACAGTCTATAGGATTTATAATCACTATGATGCATAATGGAGGCAGCTGATGGGATTTACCATTTACCTGAGGGTGGCGTCAGGTAAAAGGTCATGCATAAGATAGATAGATAGATAGATAGATAGATAGATAGATAGATAGATAGATAGATCAGAAGAAAACATAAATGTACATGTCATTAACTTCCGCCTCTTTGATGCTGCCTCCTTGTAAATTTGAATTTCATATTAGACTGATTGCACGACTTTTAATCTGCATTTCAACGGATTTAAAATGTGTATTTGCGTGAGTTTGACCTTACCGGCACGAAACAGTAACTTCTATTTTAGTTGCAGGGACTCTGGTGTTGAGAGGATCGAATTCCCCTATTGATGCCATCATCTCGACTCACGACGCTAATGAGCATCCGCCAAAAAAAAAGAAAGAAGAAGAAGAAGAAGAAGAAGAAGATGTGATGATCATTCACAGTAGGATCGTGATTGCAGTAAATCCATTGTCGGAGAAATCTTCTTGTGGTGTTTGGCTTGTAGAACAGCGGAGGAGGGACCGGAGAGACACGGCACTGACGGAGAGAGAGAGAGAGAGAGAGAGAGAGAGAGAGAGAGAGAGAGAGGGAGGGAGAGAGGCAGTGAAAGTTGTGAGGCAGATTTAAAGTTCATTCATCCTTCATGCGTTAACGGTGCGCTCCCGGTGTCTGTCCGGTGCCGAGGAGGAGGAGGAGAGCGCAGCCAACCGGAGGCACCGACAACAGCACCTCTCTCTCTCTCTCTCTCTCTCTCTCTCTCTCTCTCCCGTGTGTATATGTGATTAATCACTTACATGTAGTCACCTGTTTATCTGTGTTTACGCCACTCAGCTTTAAAGGGACTCTTCGCTTCAAAATCAAAAATACATATTTTTTCTCTAACCTGTAGTGCTTCTCATCACTGTAAATCTTTTTGCTGTGACTGGCCCAGTTTTAACAATTTAACATGCATGTTGTCCGTGACCCCCGCTCACTGAACAGAATCTCACTCGCACAGTTCAGATCACCCTAAAAAGACACAAAATGTCCAAAAAAAGGAAACAAAATGACCAAAAAAAGGAAACAAAATGACCAAAAAACACACAAAATGACCAAAACAGACACAAAATGACCAAAAAAACACACAAAATGACGAGATGATTTTTGGGGGTCGCCAAATCATTTTGGAAGTCAGCTCTGTCTCCACTGTGTTAAAGTGTTCATGTGTCTTTTTGGTGATTTTGTGTCTTTTTTGGTGATTTTGTGTCTTTTTTGTCATTTTGTGTCTTTTTTTGGTCATTTTGTTTCTTTTTTGCATCATTTTGTATCTGTTTTTGGTCATTTTGTGGTCAATGTGTGTCTTTTTTTGGTCATTTTGTTTCTTTTAAAGGTGGTTCAGTGAGCGGGGGTCGCGGACAACATGCATGTTAAATTGGGGGTCGCGACTCAAAAAGATTGAGAACTACTGGTGTAGAGTATTAGGTCACATATTGAGATCCAACTGTATGTTCATGTCTGCACTTGCAATATAAACAGTTGTTTAAAATATATAGCTAGTTAATGTAAAACACTGCAGCTGGTAGAGGTGAAACAATTGTCAGACAAGAATGAAACTACTCACATAAAATGTTACTGTGCAAACACAGCCAGAAAATATTCCTTTCATAAAATGGAAACGACAAAAGAAGTCATTAAAATGAAATATATTGTATTAACAAATAGCCCCAAATCGTCATATAATAGGCAAAAAGAAAAAAAATGGACTTAATTTTCAAGCTTACTCAAACTGCAAAACAAATAAAACCTTTTCTCTTCAGGGGTACATTACCACGGAGCTAAAACCTCTTAGGTTTAGAATATCTGAACATCACATATATTTGTAATAAATCATAGCAAACATCATCTTAACAGTGTACTTTTCATGAAAAATGTTTCATATACATTTACTAATCTGTTTAAATGCATAAGAAACATATCAATCATATGAAATAAACATTTCATCTCAGTAATACAGGGATGCCCATGGAAAAGATGTTTCCAATAAGTTCTAATCACCTCACATCTATGTCTGATTTATTGGTCAAACATTGGTTAAACAGTAAGAAATGCAATATCTTGCCATCAGCAGTTAAACAATTTTCTTCATGTGAGCCGAGAGAAAAGCTACAGCTGCAGAAAAGGCTATTGAGTTTCAGGGTCTAAATCAGGTTTGTATACTAGCAGGCATTAGTCTTTAGGCCAGTCAGGGTAGTGGATCATACAGTACATAAAGCAACTTTTATGGTGATGAAGACCAAACGGCCCATTTTAAGAAAAGTTGGTGTGCAGCTCTGGAAACACAATGCCCTTCCGACAAAGTGAACAACCTTTGTTGAAAGAAAATGTCACCAAAGTACTTCATGGACACAGAATAGCCTTACCAGTATGTCACAACAACACTGCAAAAAAAGAAAAGTTGGGTGAACTCAAAATTTCAAGGCAACAAACTTCGATAACATTTTAAGTTGGACAATTAAACTAAATATTTTAAGTTTTGTTTTTGAGTTTGCTTAACTCGATTTTAACGCCGCTATGAAATGTCAGCTAATGTTGTAGCCACAATTTTGAGTTAGCATTGATACGATTAATGGCTACTCTTGTAGCTGTAACAAGCAGCGCCGCTAGCATCAGTTAGCCGCTAGCAACAGTTAGCCGCTAGCATCAGTTAGCCGCTAGCATTAGTTAGCCGCTAGCTTTCGCTAATGACCAAATTTCACAACAAAGAAATAAGAGTTAGCAGAACTATTGTCCCTTGTTGTGAACCCCAACTTAAAGATATAAGTAACAACAACTCACCAACTTGTTTTTGAGCAGACAACTGGCTTCCTTTGTTGTGCTAACTTACATTATTGCCCTAAATGTCAATAATTTATATTTCCAAGTTTTACTAAATTAAATCACTGTTTTACGCCAAAAAATACAAGTTGGCTTTTTTGCAGTGAAGTGGAAAAAAACTGCAATTATTGGAAAATGTCATATGAAAAAACATCTGAAAGCAAAGGGCTGTTAAGACTGCAGCTTTCTGATCCTCACCCTCACATTAAATAAGGAGAAAAGAAATAATTCCATTTATGGGAGTTGAGAGAGTTTACACCTACCTCAGCTAATATTATGTCATCCCTCATTCATTTCAATCATAACTGATGCCAATGACATCAGTTGATGAAACAGTTGAAGATGGGTTATCATAAGCCATTTGAATGTGTTTCCATTGGGGTAAAGAGTGGCGGCTGGGAAAGCCTCAGGCCACGCCCTCTCACATGTAAACGCTCACTCTGTGGGTCTCCATTACAAAAAAAGGCCCCAGAGGGATTTATGAGACTCTGGACATGACGTATTGGTTTTCGATCGTCAAGTAATCGATTAGCGACAGTTTGGACCGTGACTTCACATTCCCCATGGATTTAACACGTGAGACCATAGACATATATATATATATACAAATATATATATAGATTAGGGCAGCTGTTCTCAACCTTGGGGTCGGGACCCCAATTGGGGTCGCAAGATGATTTCTGGGGGTCGCCAAATCATTTTGGAAGTCAGCTCTGTCTCCACTGTGTTAAAGTGTTCATGTGTTAATGTGTTTTAGTCTTTTTGGTCACTTCATGTCTTTTTTTGGTAATTTTGTGTCTTTTTTGGTCATTTTGTGTTTGTTTTTTTAGTAATTTTGTGTCTTTTTTGGTCATTTTGTGTTTGTTTTTTTAGTAATTTTGTGTCTTTTTTGGTCATTTTGTGTCTTTTTTTGTCATTTTGTGTATTTTTTGTCATTTTGTGTCTTTTTTTTATCATTTTGTGGTCAATTTGTGTCTTTTTTAGTCAATTTGTTTCCTTTTTTTGGTCATTTTGTTGACCCTTGCAAATAGGTAACATATTGGCTCTTAATGAGTCATTATTCAGTAGTTATTAATGCGTTATTCTGCATGGCCTTATTATACAACCAGTAAGACATTAACCAAGAGTTTTCCCTCAGTAACGTCAGAATTATTGCTTATTAGTAGTAAGTAAGGAAGTTGTTGTATATGAGTTATGATCTTAATATGCTTTACTTTGTATGGACTTAATAATCTCTATATATCGGTGAAGGAAACCATGGAAACGGCAGATAGCCACCTTCTCCAGACCTTTGACGTGACTGGTGGCTCCTTTTGGATGATTGGATGAGGATTGGTGGATTGTTAAAATTAAAAATTAAAATTACTTTATGTTAATCTGGTAGGGTCTCTTGAAGAATGAGACAGCCAACACTGGCGCTAAGTGACCCACTTTGTAGAGTAATGATTGACTTTACAATGCGGAATAATGACTAATTAAGAGCCAATATGTTACTTATTAGCATGCTAATAAGCAACTAATTAATGTTGAATATGTGTTCCCTAATCTAGTGTTACCATATATATATATATATATAGCAATAAAATTTACAAGAAATTAGAGAAAACAATGGTGGTCTAATATTTTTTTTCCATGACTGTATATTCTGAACATTACAGTCTGTAAATGTATGCTAGTAGAAACTCAAAATACAAGTATGAACCTAAAAATAGCATGTCCTCTTTAATAGGTTGGAGTTCACATATTTGAGATTAAACTTTCTGAACAACATGTTTTGGGTATTATAAGGGTAACCCGAGGACAACAATGTGAATTATTCCATTTGTGGAAGCTAAAGCATGAAAAGCCTAAATTCACTGAAATTGTATCTGTGGAAACTCTAAAGAGGAAAGCAACCCGTCCTCCTAATCCATGCTTCCCTCCTCTCCCCTCTCGCTTCTAACACCCTAACTGTACTTATTGCTCACCTTGTAATAGTGAAAAGGAACGGTTACATCACATATATTATATATTATTATATATATATTCAGTGGAGCAGGTAATCAAACAGTCGGGCTGGCACACCCATGGTCAATTAGCTCAACAGAAGAAACAAGCTGTCACCTTCTAATAAGATGTCTGCGCTTCTAAATCCGGAAGGGCTTCTCTGTAATTTTCTATTAATCAGCTCTCCTGAAAGCATCATGACACACTCTTTAAAGCCTCCCACTGTCACCTAATCACCGCAATTGCATTTCGAAGCTGCAAAAAATAGCAGTGTTTTGAAATATTTTATTTTTGGAAAACAAAGCTGCAAAGGTCTGAGAATCAGATGAAAGGAAGGAGGAGGGCGTAAATATGTTACAAGAAGAGGAAAAAAAGGAGAAGCGATTCATACAAAGATGTTAACGTTTAGTATAAGACTAAAGGGGAAGAAGGCTGATCTCCTGTTTAACGTACAGGTTGAATCTCTATGTGATCAAAATAGACTTGTCTAGATCACAGGATAGTGAGATCAGCTCTGCCGTGGCCTTGTCACACACAAAAATGACAAATAGATGTTATTCTCAGCTGTATGTGTGTTTGTGTGTGTGTGTGTGTGTGTGTGTGTGTGTGTGTGTGTGCACATGCAGATCCACTCAATTTTGCAGCTGATCAGGCAGAAATTGAAAATTTTCATGGTCTGAGCAAAACAGCAGCGAGAGAAATGGGGAGTGAGCCAGAAATGGAAGGAGGATAGAAGAAAAAAAAAACAGGAGCCAGAGGTAGAAAAATGTGAGAGAGATAAATGAGAGAATAAATGAGTAGAGCAAGAGGATAGTAAAAAATAAATAAATAAATAAATTCTAGTTATTTTACCATTTTCAACACTGCCATCTCCGGATGATCTATAAATAAAGTGGTCGGACGATAAAGCGGACAGTGGCTTGGATTGTGTGTGTGTGTGTGTGTGTGTGTGTGTGTGTGTGTGTGTGTGTAGTGGCAGCTAATTATTCAAGGAGGAGAAATCCTGTTTAGTTTCCATTTCACTGCAGAGCAAAGCAGGCATCTGACAGCGAAATCGACAAGCATTAATGTAAAGAGAAGAAGTACTTACTCATTCGTTGATTTTTTTTAAACTTCTTTTTCCATTCCTGATTAAATCTGCTGTATCAGAGAGAAGTTGTGGTAAATACTGAGTGAAAATGTGTTGGTCCTATTTATTCGTTGGGTAAAGGTGAGAAATATTGGAAAGAAGAAAGCAGAGAGGTAGTACAGAATGTCTCCCAAGATTTGTATTTTTCCTTTCAGCATCCAATGGCTATGTTTGGACCTGAAAAATGAATGGTAATAAATGCTGGTAGTGGCTATATTTTAACATTAAAAATAACATTAAAATAAATGTTAATGTATGATCCTATAACAGGCCTACACTGCAAAAAAGCCAACTTGTATTTTTTGACCTAAAATAGTGATTTAAGTTGGTAAAACTTGGAAATATAAATTATTGACATTTAGGGCAATAATGTAAGTTAACACAACAAAGGAAGCCAGTTGTCTGCTCAAAAACAAGTTGGTCAGTTGTTGTTACTTATATCTTTAAGTTGGGGTTCACAACAAGGGACAATAGTTCTGCTAACTCTTATTTCTTTGTTGTGAGATTCGGTCAGTGAAAGATTAACAAATTAGCGATTTAGCGAAAGCTAGCGGCTAACTGATGCTAGCGGCTAACGGATGCTAGCGGCGCTGCTTGTTACAGCTACAAGAGTAGCCATTAGCGTATCAATGCTAACTCAAAATTGTGGTCGCAACATGAGCTGACATAGAGTTGAGCAAACTCAAAAACAAAACTTAAAATATTTAGTTTAATTGTTCAACTTAAAATTTTATCGAAGTTTGTTGCCTTGAAATTTTGAGTTCACCCAACTTTTCTTTTTTTGCAGTGTATGAGAGCTTTAAACATCTGTTTAATCATCCCATCGGGATTCTGAAGGCTGTTTATCAGCGCTTTTCATCCCAAAAGAGCTTGTATTGACCTGCTCCAACTTCTAGTAGGTTGCTATTGGCTCTGTCACTGTTTTGTTACATCTCACTCTTAGTTTCTTTAGATTTAGGCATTCAAAAAAAGACACAGTTTTGTTGAGTTTAGGCTACAAAAATACTTCTCGGTTACGATTTATATTAAGGTCCTTGTAATAACCATTAATTAACAAGTAATAAGGCCCTTGTACAAGATGCTTATTAACATTACTGTGTGTTTATAAGCCTATATAAGTATTAATAATGGCATTATAATACAGCTAATAGCAGGCTATAAGAGATTTATAATAAGAACATTAATAAAAGCCTCATGAGTATCTTATAATTCTTCATAATAGCATTACAAACACCCATAACCCACCCATTATGTCTTTGCCATGCCTTTATTAATCTTTTGTTTGCTTATTGATATTAAAATATACTTTATTGCTCATCTATTATAAGTTAACTATGCACTTGTTAACACTTAATTATGCTTTTTGCAGCTAAAGGGATCTAAAGCGAGAACAATGCCTTATTACTTGTTAATTAATGATTATTACAAGGACCTTAATATAAAGCGTTACCTACTTCTCTTAGCTTAGGGCAAAAAAATGCATGGTTTGGGGTTATAAAAGATAGTTTTAAAAATGTATTTAGTGCATGTAAATGATGTGTAAAAAATAAAAAATAAAAAGCATCAAACATATATAATTGATTCACGGTTATGCACACACGTCAATATACATACACATACAGTTTGAAGTTGTAAAAAAAGATGCCGTTTCGGAGAATTTAGGCTACAAAACCACTGAGCTAGGTTTAGGGCAAAAAACATCCTGATTAGTAAATAAATGTATGTAAATTCCGGAGGTGAAGTGAGCCATTGAAGTTGCATAAGAAATGGAAGTTACATAAAGAGTCATTTACTTTTGTCTTCATTTGGAACAGGTATGACGGCGTATTCGGGCCAAGTATGACACATTTCGAGAAAAAAATCACAAATTTACGAGATTTAAGTGGCAAATCTACAAGAAAAAAAGTTGCAGATTAACGAGATTAAAAGTCAGAAAAATAGTGTTACGTCTTTGTCAAGGAACCTGAACACACCACAGATGCCGCCTGGAAAACAGGGGATGAAGGCTGGGAACAATAAACATGCTGCTGTGAAACAAGCATGAATGAACGAATGAAATGTGATGCTTTCCGGGCGGTGTCTGTGGTGTGTTCAGGTTCCTTGACAAATACAAAACACTATTTTTCCAACTTTTTACTCACAAATTTGCCAGGTTTAATCTCGTAAATCTGCAACTTTTTTCTAGCAGATATGCCACTTTAATCTCGTAAATTTGTAAATTTTTTCTCAAAATATTACCCCCCTCCCCTGGATCCATATTTTTTTTCTTTTTTCCATACTTGGCCCTAATATGCCATCGTAGACAGGAACCCTGTTCTCCTGGGTCAAGGAACAAGTGTGACATCCACCATTTAAATTCTTTCATTGCCGTCGATCATTACTACTACATCAGCAAGATAGTGGTGGATGACACTCTAAAATGTAAATGTGAGTCGTATTTTTCCTGCCTGTAAAAAAACACACTATATTGATGTTTTTGAGGGGAATTTAAGTCCATTATTCATCATTCGTAACAGTGAAGCTCAAACAACAACAAGTAACAACATTAGCAAATGATGTTGAGTGGAGGGGGAAACATTTGGTTCCTTTATTATCTGATTTGTCATTTATAATATGAATATATGCTTGGTATAATTTCCATTTGTCTATATCTCCAATGCAATTTAACTGTCAGGAACAATAACTGAACAGTGCAGAATTAGCAACCCATTCTCAGTTGACAGATGTTTTCTTTCAAAAATGAGCATGGCCATTTTTGGAGATGCTTTCAAAGTTTGCTGAAGGACATCTCTATCTCTTTTAAGTAAGCAATTTGCTTCATTTCAGACTGTACAGACCTGCATGCAGGACTCCTATAAACTGCAACTTGTCTTGTTTCTGCCACATTCACAATTCTCTCTGATTAGGATATGGTGAGCCAGTCTGAGTGCGCCAAATGAGATGCTTCATGGTTCAAACGTACAGATCGAGCCACAAATACGCACAAGCTCCTGCTGATTATAGCAAAGCAAGCAGCAGCACGTAATGTCTGACTGTAGATTCAGTCTAAAAGGACTTGAGGAAGTGATGCTGTAAATCTGGGATGGGCAACTGGAGGCCCGGGGGCCGCATACGGCCCGCACCCTCACTTGAAGTGGCCCTCACTACATGCATTTGAGCATGAAATCTTAAAAGTGCAGTGTAAAACTGCACAAAATGAATTCTTGCAATAAATGTTGGTCTGCTGTTGTTGCACTGATAAAAAAAAGAAATCACAGTAAGTGGTTATATTTTATTTGCTTCAAACCTTTTGTTTTTATACTGTTAAACATTTGAGCATGAAATGTGTTAAGTTACTGTACTGTAAACACAGTAGACACAAAGTAAACAAATAGACACAAAAATGAACAAAAAAGACAGAAAATGACCAGAAAAGACACAAAATGAACAAAAAAAAAAAACACAAAATGAGCAAATAGACACAAAATGAACAAGAAAAGAGATGAAATGAACAAAAAAAGACACAAAAAGACAAACACACCAAAAAATCCCCCCAATGTTACCCTATGGAGAGGCTAGAGTGATGACATCATCAAAAAAAGACACAAAGTTCAGTGTCAAAATGCACAAAATTACTTCTTGAGAAGGATCTAAAAAAATCTAGAAGGTGATATTAAAAAGAAATCTAGAGCTTTTCTTGATTTTTTTTATTATTTTGTAGATTTTTCTTGATCCTTCTCTAGATTTTTCTAAAGCATTTCTAGATATTTCTAGATCTTTTTCTAGATTTTCTAGATATTTGTTTTCTAGATCATATTCTAGATTTTTCTTGATATTTATCTGGATGTTTTTTCTAATTTTTACAAGAGCATTTCTAGATCATTTTTTAAGATTTTTCTAGATCCTTTTAATTTTTCGAAAGCTTTTCTAGATATTTCTGGATTATTTTCTAGATTTTTCTTGATTCTTCTATAGATTTTTGTAAAGCATTTCTAGATTCTAGAAAAATAATCTAGAAAAACCAGAAAAAGATCTAGAAAAATCCAGAAATGCTTTAGAAAAATCTAGGATCTAGAAAAAAAAAAATAATAATAATCAAGAAAAGTCTAGAAAAGCTCTCGGAAGAACTATGAAATAAAATCTAGAAAAAAATCCAGGAATATCTAAAAAATATTTAGCAAAATTAAAAGGATCTAGAAAAATCTAGAAGATGCTCTAGAAAAAATCCACAAAATCCAGGAAAATATCTGGAAATGCTTCAGAAAAATTTGAGAAGGAGCCATAAAAATCTAGAAAATGATCTAGAAAAAAATCTAGAAAATCCAGGAAAAAATCTAGAAATATCTAGAAATGCTTCAGAAAAACGTAGAAAAGGATCAAGACAAATCTAGAGAAGAATCAAGAAACATCTAGAAAAGCTCTACGAAAAACTAGGAAAAAAATCTAGAAAAAGATCTAGAAATAAATAGAAAAGCTTTAGAAAAATCCAGACAAGGATCAAGAAAAAATCTAGAAAATGATCTAGAAAAAATCTAGAAAATCCAGGAAAAGATCTAGAACTATCTAGAAATGCTTCAGAAAAATCTAGAAAAGGATCAGGAAAAATCTAGAAAAGCTCTACGAAAAACTAGGAAAAAAAATCTAGAAAAAGATCCAGAAATATCTAGAAAAGCTTTAGAAAAATCCAGACAAGGATCAAGAAAAAAATCTAGAAAAAGATCTAGAAAAACTTTAGAAAAATCTAGAGACGTTTCGAGGAAAATCCAGAAAAGCTCTAGAAAAATCTAGAAAACCTCCAGAAAAATCCAGAAAAGGGTTGGTCTTTTGTCTTTTTTTCTGGCATTTTTATGCTCTAGTATACAACACACTATAATTGACCCGAATGAAATATTTACTTATTGAGCCAGTAAGTGGTTATTTTTTATTTGCTTCAAACCTTTTGTATTCCTATTTATACTGTTATACATGCATTTGAGCATGAAATATGTTAAATTACTGCAGTAGTTCTCAACCTTTTTGAGTCGAGACCTCCAACTTAACATGCACGCACAGTTCAGATCACCCAAAAAAGAAACAAAATGACCACAAAAAGGAAACAAATTGACCAAAAAGACACAAAATTACCAAAAAAGACACAAAATTACCCAAAAAAGGAACAAAATCACCAAAACAGACACAAAATGACCAAAAAAAGGAAACAAAATGACCAAAAAGACACAAAATGACCAAAAAAGACACAAAATTACCCAAAAAAACCAAAATCAACAAAAAAGACACAAAATCAACAAAGAAAGGAAACAAAATGACCAAAAAAGACACAAAATGATCAAAAACACACACAAAAAAGACACAAATCACCAAAAAACACACAAAATGACCAAAAAAAGACACAAAATGACCAAACAGTGGAGACAGAGCTGACTTCCAAAATGATTTGGCGACCCCCAGAAATCATCTCGCGACCCCAATTGGGGTCCCTACCCCAAGGTTGAGAATAGCTGAGTGACTGCACTGTAAACATATTTAAAATTGCATTTCATCATACCTGTTGAAGTGCACGGTCCTATATGTGGCCCTGTGGTAGTGTCCATGAAAACACTGTGGCCCCCTCCAGCATTTAAGTTGCCCATCCCTGCTGTAAATAAACCATATGGTGCTCTTCAAAAAAAATGTTTCTGTCTGAACTGGCCTCTGCTTTAATTGTGTGTTTCTCACTGGGTTTCTCAGTGTGTCTCGCCTCACAACATGTTACCAACTCCAATTTCCGGCTCCGATCACAGTTTGAAATGCCTTTGATGATGTGACAGCATATTTGATTCACAATACTTGTGTCCGAATGGCTCGAACCCAGCAGAGCCGCTGCCAACATGCAGTCTGTGATCAGCTGGAGCAGCATTCTGCACAAGAGACAACAGCTCAGCACACTTTGACTTCAATAAACCATCTGAAACAGAGAGTCAAAGAAATATTGAAGCTGTGAGCCACAACGGAGGCAATACACTCACAGCTGATGCTCCGTTATTATTTAGGGAGCAAAGGTCAGACTGTGATATGAATTTTCATGAGCTTACCACACGATATTGTCCTTCATTGAAAACTAAGAAGCAGGAGTCAAAACACCCACACAGCAAAGCTCTCTCGCCGAGTTATTTATTCATTCCTTAATGATAAAATATTCTTTGGAGCTGAATTTGAATCTTTAGCATTGAAAAGCTGCCTTATGAAGAGCAGAAAGCCCGTGCCATAATAAAGTGGTTGGAGTCTGAACTATGACTGTAGCAGTTCTGATGAAATGCTTCCTTCTAGTGTTCAGAGCACAACATTGCAACTCAATTATTTTCCTCGGAGATGAGTTTGAATTAAAAAAAATGGTAATTGAAATATTTTGTCAAAGTATTAAAGTAAATCTTCTCATACACAAGATGATGAGATTTTTTAAAATCAATTTCTGTTCTAATGTCTCACAGGAAAAAATATCTACCTCACATTGATGTAAACCAACAGTTACTTAACCCATAAGAACCCAGACCCAGTTATCCTTAAAGGAAAGTTATGGGGGATATACCACCATTTCTGATGTGTTTTCAAAAACACTATCCCTAAATGTCAAAGATCTGTGATGTGACATAAACATTACATTGGGCGCTTATAGTATTTATGATTCTAATATTTATGCTTATAATATTTCGTATTTTAAAATTTAAAAAACAAGACACAAGTTTGCCCTTTTCTCTGCATCCCCACAACATCTATCAAAATTGTGACATTATTAGTTCTGTTTAACAACAAATTATTTTTTAGATTTGTTTTTAAGTAGCATAATAATAATAAATCGATAATAAATAAATACAAATAACCATGTGTCTTTTTGTTTATCAAAATTGTGACTTTAATTTGTTCAGGAAATATGGTCAAAACAAGTTAAATGCAATACAGGACATCCTATTAACGGATTAGAATTGTTAAATGGGTTTAAACTTAGCCTAGTAACAAAAAATAGAAGATTTAACGTGTTTGTTACACGGGTGTCACCATGGGTTCTTATTCTCATGGGTTAAGTATTCCACTAATGTAAAATTCAAATTCAAAAATTAAAATTACTTTATTTATTTATCCCCGAGGGTAAATTCAGTTAGTCTGGTAGAATCTCTGTTAGAATGAGACAGCCTGATGGCTGTAGAAGAGAATAATAATAATAATAATAATAATAATAATAATAATAATAATAATAATAGGAGAGAAGGATCTTTTGAATCTCTCCGTCCTTCAACAGAGAGAGAGGAGCCGTCCACTGCTGTTGTTTAGGTCCATAAAGGTTTTGTGTAGCAGATGATCTGGTATTTCAGGATGGCCTCCAACATGTTGACAGGTCATCTCTCCACCACCTCCTCCAGTGGCTCCAACCTGGCTCCAACCACAGAACCAGCTCTGTAGACCAGAACCAGCTCTTTAGACCAGAACCAGCTCTTTAGACCAGAACCAGCTCTGTAGACCAGAACCAGCTCTTTAGACCAGAACCAGCTCTTTAGACCAGCTATTCTCAACCTTGAGGTCCCGACCCCAATTGGGGTCCCGAGATTATTTCTGGGGGTCGCCAAAACATTTTGGAAGTCAGCTCTGTCTCCACTGTGTTAAAGTGTTCATGTGTTTTAGCCCTTTGTTCATTTGGGGGGTTTTTGGGGTAATTTGGGGGTTTTTTTGGTCAATTTGTGTCTTTTTTGGTCATTTTGTTTCCTTTTTTTTGTCATTTTGTAGGGTTTTTTTAGACATTTTGTGTCTTTTGTCATTTTGTTTCTCTCTTGGGTCATTTTGTGCTTCATTATTTGTCCAAAATTTGTTGTATCAACTGAGTTTGTATGATCTGAACTGTGTGTGCGTAAGGTTCTGTTCAGTGAGCGGGGGTCGCAGACAACATGCATGTTAAATTGGGGGTCGCGACTCAAAAAGGTTGAGAACTACTGCTTTAGACCAGAACCAGCTCTTTAGACCAGTCTGATCATCTCTGTGTGTGATGCTGCCTCCCCAGCAGACTGCAGCATAAAACAACACACTACCACCACAGACTGATAAAACATCTGCAGCATCGCACTACACATGTCCAGAGATCTGAGCTTCAAGAAGAAAAAGAGGAGGCTCCGCCCCTTTTTGTAGAGAGCGTCAGTGTTTAGGGACCAGTCCAATTTATTATCCAGGTAGACACCTAGATCAGGGATGGGCAACTTAAATGCTGCAGGAGGCCACCATTTTTCATCAACACTAACACAGAGCCACATATAGGACCGTGCACTTAACCAGATATGATGAAACTGCAATTTTAAGTATGTTTAAAGTACAGTAATTTAAAACCCTCCTGGAGCAACTGGAAAACTCACTGCCAAAGCTAAAAACAGGGCTGTTTTTCTGATTTTCTCACAGGACAGCTCATAATGAAGATAATGATCCTATGATATGATGCACTGCTGTTGATTAAATCCAAAAAATGAGTTCAAATGAGCACAACCTTAAACATACAGCAGTTAAATGCAACATAGACATTAAATCAGCAGTAATATTATTCCAAATATCATACAGTGTATCACAGTAAACCACTGAGAGGGCACATTTGACTATTTACTTTTGATTGTTTAAAGAACTATTGGAAAGCTCAACTTTCAAGTGAATTTATGTAATTCCAAGACAGTTAATATTATAAATTATAGCAACATTTATGGCGTTAAGGTCAATTTTAACCCGTATATTCATTTACTTCAAGAAAAAGACAAAAGTTTGTTTTTTTTCCACAATAGAACTGGAATACAATTAAAAAATGAAAAGCAGAATAAGTATTAAATGTAGATTTGCAAATAACCAATAAAGCGAATCAAACCAATAGAAATCAAGTACTGGTCCCAATATTTGTGTGCAAGAACATGCATGTGTATGTGTGTGTCTTTAGATGCATGTGTGGCAAAAAGTGACACTTGTATTGTGTTCCTTGCAGAGATATTTTTTGTAGAAGCAGAATATGGTTGTCTTTCTGTCTTTATTGCATCAAACCTCAGAAACCTGCTCATCCACATGCTGCTCTGTGTCTCTGCCTCATTTTCAGTAAAGATATCATCCAGAACTTGGCTTATTATAAATCTTCCAATTTTTGCATGCTGCAAACTGCTGTGCTGCAAACTGCTGTGCATTAATCTGTGCGGATCTAACCTGGCTCCTGGTCTCTGGTAGTATTTTTTGCTTTAAGGTTGCTTATTGTTTTTGCTTAAGGTTGCTTATTGTTTTTGCTTAAGGTTGCATATTGTTTTTTGCTTAAGATTGTTTCTCTGCTTACTGAGGCTTTATGCTTTATTTGTTTGGTTCAGTTTAAAGTTAAAGTTAAGTTCAGCTTTCAGTGCCTCACTGCCTAGCTATCTTACCTGACAAATTTTCAAACCCGTTGGGGCTACTTCATCAATTTCTTCATCAACCACTCTCCCGATCGGACTGTCTGCCCTCACCGACAGATACCGCACTGGTCCGCCGCAACATTCGCTCTCTCTCTCCTCCTACTCTGGCCTCAACTGTTCTCTCATCCCTCCCTTCATCGGACTCATTCTCACTTCTGCAGCCCAACTCTGCAACCGACACTCTCCTTGCCACCCTCTCCTCCTCTCTTGACTCACTCTGTCCTCTCACTCCTCGGAAAGTGCTCCAGTCCTCCCCTGCCCCTTGGCTGTCGGACTCTGTGGAGCCACCAGAGCTCCCCTACGGGCATCAGAACGGAAGTGGCAGAAAGCTAAAGACCCTGAGGACCTACGCAACTACCAATCTCTTCTTGCTGCCTTCTCATCTTTGATCTCAGCTGAAAAAAGCTCTTTCTATCAGACCAAAATCCAATCCTCATTCTCCAACCCCAAGAAGCTCTACTCCATCCTTACAAACCTCCTGGTCTCTCCAACCCCCCCTCCTACCTCCTCCCTCCTACCGACCCACTTTGTCAACCACTTCCTGAAAAAGATTGAGGACATACGCTCTTCATTTACTCATCCAGTCTTACAACCTGCCTCTCCTCCCTCCCCATCAGTGTCTCCCTCCCTCTCAGCATTCACTCCACTGTCTCCTCCTCAAGTGCTCAGCCTTGTTACCTCTGCCCGTCCTACCACGTGTCAGCTGGATCCTATTCCCTCCCACCGGTTTCAGTCTATTGCTCCGGATCTCCTCCCGTTCCTCTCCCACCTTATCAACACTTCCTTGACTACTGGCTGCTTTCCTAACTCTCTGAAGGAAGCAAGGAATCCAAGGAAAGTGAATCCTCTCCTAAAGAAATCCACCCTCGACCCATTCTTAGAGGACAACTACAGACCCGTCTCTCTCCTGCCGTTCCTCTCCAAAACTCTGGAACGGGCTATCTTTAATCAACTATCCTGCTATCTTCACGGGCACAACCTCCTTGACCCTCACCAGTCTGGTTTCAAGAAGGGCCACTCAACAGAGACTGCCCTTCTCGCTGTGACTGAACAGCTTCACAAGGCGAAGGCGGCCTCTCTCTCATCTGTGGTGGTTCTACTGGACCTTTCTGCAGCTTTCGACACTGTGGATCACCAGATCCTCATCTCCACCCTTCACCACCTGGGAGTATCTGGCTCTGCCTTGTCTCTGCTCAAATCCTATCTCAAGGACCGCACCTTCCGTGTAACTTGGAGGGGTTCTGTTTCAGAACCCTGTCTACTCACCACCGGGGTCCCCCAAGGCTTTGTCCTTGGTCCACTCCTCTTCTTGATATACACCAACTCCCTTGGCTCCCTCATCCACTCGCATGGCTTCTCCTATCATAGCTATGCCGACGACACCCAGCTAATCTTCTCATTTCCCCAGTCTGAAACACAGGCAGCAGCACGTATCTCTGCATGTCTGGCCGACATCTCCCAGTGGATGTCCTCGCACCACCTCAAACTCAACCTGACAAACAGCTGGCGACTTCCACCCTGCGTGGGTCAACTCGCCTCAAAACCACTTCGAGACTTTTCTCTGTCTTGGCTCCCAAATGGTGGAACGAGCTCCCCACAGACATCAGGACCTCAGACAGCCTGTACATCTTCCGCCGCAGGCTGAAGACCTATCTCTTCCAACAATACCTCGGTTAAGTCATGGTCACCTAACATATATATATATAAAAAAAAACTCTTATTCTTTTCTCTTCTTTTCTTCTTTAACATATAGCACTCCTTTAGCGATGACAGTTAGCTCTTAAAGTTATGTACTTACTCGATTCCTATGGTCTATGTCTAGTACCTTCAGGTTGAATGCACTTATTGTAAGTCGCTTTGGACAAAAGCGTCTGCTAAATGACATGTAATGTAATGTAATGTAACTGGAGATGTGTACTCTGCAAGTCACCAACCCTGAAATGAATTATTCTTATGCATCGCTTACATATCTGCACACGTCTGTCTTTGTTTGTTTGTTTGTTTGTTTGTTTGTTCAGCCCCCAACTAAAGCTCAGGGGTTCAGAGAGGAGCTGGCTGTCAGTGGACTGTTGTCCATTTGAGCTGACAGCATGTTTATGATTTAAGTTTTGGCACTAAATATTGCTTTTATAAACTTATATTATAGCTATACTTATGTCCCAAACAACACAAATGTTATAATTTTCACCAGGGCATTTTTATAATTTAGTGAAATTTATATTTTATTTTGTTTAAATAGAATTTCAGTTATACCAGATGACATATGTAGAGCGACAGAAATTGATGTTTACATAGCCAGACTAGCCCTCTAGCATCCCTACTTTGAGACTAAAATGCTCAATTCTGCTTCTGCAACGTTTTTCTGTAGCATGTTCTGACTCTGGCTGCTCACAGTCTACCGGCAGTGTTGGTGTGTGTGTGTGTGTGTGTGTGTGTGTGTGTGTGTCTGTGTGTCTGTGAGAGAGTGTTGCTTGCTCCTTTGCTTCTCCAGTTCTCGCTTTCTGCAAGATTATTTATGTTTACGCCTTATTCCCCCTCATGTCATTCAGCCACACACATCCACTGATTTTATGGTCAATAGACGAGCTGCTGGGGGTCTCTAGGGGCTCCGCTGTCCCCCGGCTCGTAGCCAGATCACCGTGGTTACAGCAGCGAGCGGTAGCGGCGCTAGTTGGTAGATTAGGCTTTGGCCAAATCCTGTCGGAAGCAAGGCTAAAACATCCTTTTTGGTGGTGAAACAGGAGTGTAAAGTCAAACGTTGTTCTTCTTTTAAAATCAACTTTGGCTCTAAACTATTTAAAACGCCGTCAGCTAGATCCAAACACAAATTGACCAAAAAAGACACAAAATTACCAAAAAAAGACACAAAATTACCAAAAAAGACACAAAATTACCAAAAAAGACACAAAATGACAAAAAAGACACAAAATTACCAAAAAAGACACAAATTGACCACAAAATAATTTTAAAAAAGACACAAAAAGACCAAAAAAGACACAAAATGACCAAAAAAAGACACAAAATGACAAAAAAGACACAAAATTACGAAAAAAGACACAAACTGACCACAAAATAATAAAAAAAAGACACAAAATGACAAAAAAATACACAAAATAACAAAAATACACAAAATTACCAAAAAAAAACACACAAAATTACCAGAAAAGATACAAAATGACCAAAAAAGACACAGAATGACAAAAAAACACAAAATTACAACAAAAAAACACAAAATGACCAAAAAAGACACAAATTGACCACAAAATAATTTTTTAAAAGACACAAAATGACCAAAAAAGACACAAAATGACCAAAAAAGACACAAAATGACCAAAAAAAAAGACACAAAATTACCAAAAAAGACACAAATTGACCACAAAATAATTAAAAAAGACACAAAATGACAAAAAAAGACACAAAATGACAAAAAGACACAAAATTACCAAAAAAAAACCACACAAGATTACCAGAAAAGATACAAAATGACCAAAAAGACACAAAATTACAAAAAAACACAAAATTACAAAAAAAACACACAAAATTACCAGAAAAGACACAAAATGACCAAAAAAAGACACAAAGGACCAAAAAAAGACACAAAATTAACAAAAAAGACACAAATTGACCAAAAAAGACACAAATTGACCAAAAAAGACACAAAATTAACAAAAAAAAGACATTAAATGACCAAAGAACTAAAACACATGAACACATTCACACAGTGGAGACAGAGCTGACTTCCAAAATTATTTGGTGACCCCCAGAAATCATCTCACGTGCCCAATTGGGGTCGGAACCCCAAGGTTGAGAATAGCTGGCGTAGGGTTGATATTGTGGAACAAAGACACAGGACAACCTAAAGCATCAAGCTAAAGCAAACCTTCGTGGGGACGGAGGAGCTGAGAACAGGGATTGATCAGAAAGGAGCAACTGGCTGCAGTGGCCTTAATACTCTAATCCAGTTCTAATCTTTAGTCATTATGCTCCTACTCTCTGGAGTTCTTTACCACAGGAACTCAGGTCTGTTACAACAGGGTCTCCTTCTCTAGCTTTTATTTAGGTAAAGGGTAAAAGGCTCTTTTAAAAGCACTACTATTGTTGTTTCTTTTAATATTGATAATATCACTACCTCTTACCCTACTCTATACCCTCATTTGTTATGCTGTATTATATGTTTTTATGTACACTACCGGTCAAAAGTTTTAGAACACCCCGATTTTTCCAGTTTTTATTGAAAGTCAAGCAGTTCAAGTCAAATGAACAGCTTGAAAGGGTACAAAGGTAAGTGGTGAACTGCCAGAGGTAAATAAAAAAAGGTAAGGTTAACCAAAACTGAAAAATAATGTACATTTCAGAATTATACAAGTAGGCCTTTTTCAGGGAACAAGAAATGGGTAAACAACTTAACTCTATGGAGTCTCGGGCTATTTTGTCCATTTTTAATTCTTTTCATGTCTTTGTAAGTCATTTTGTGTCTTTTTTGTCATTTTGTGTCTTTTTTTAGTTTTTTAGTCCTTTAGTCCAACATAAAATGTGATTTTGAATCTTTTTTTTACTTTCAAAACACTATCATGCTCAATAAAGAATTTTAAATGTTGCAAATGTGCATTAATTTCAGAGTACACTGAGACATTAAACTGCATCATTTTCAATTAAATTCTGGAAAAGTTGGTGTGTTCTAAAACTTTTGACCAGTAGTGTATGTCACATTATTTTTTGGTTTATTTTATCTCTTTCATATATAATGTTAATGCAATGTTTAGTGTGTGTGTATATTGTATATTTCTCTCATGTAAAATTTTTACTTCAAGCACATTGAATTTACGTCTATCATATGAAATGTGCTACATAAATAAATTTGACTTGACTTGACTTAATCCAAAATAATATAATAGAAGACAGCTGCAGGCATCACAGTCTAACTGCCTTATAAACCCTGAACATCATTACAGCTCATTACAGTTTTTCTCAATTGCTAAAACATTAATTATTCCTGTTGTGTGAATCAATTGCTCAGTTGTCTAAACTCATTCCCTGAATCCAACATCCTTTTGACAAAACCATAAACCAGCTATTCTCAACCTTGGGGTCGGGACCCCAACTGGGGTCGCGAGATGATTTCTGGGGGTCGCCAAATCATTTTGGAAGTCAGCTCTGTCTCCACTGTGTTAAAGTGTTCATGTGTCTTTTTTGGTGATTTTGTGTCTCTTTTGCATCATTTTGTGTCTTTTTTTGGTCAATTGTTGTCTTTTTTAGTTATTTTGTATCTTTTTTGGTCATTTTGTGTCTTTTTTGGTCATTTTTTGTCTTTTCTGGTCATTTTGTGTCTTTTTTTGGTCATTTTGTGTCTTTCAAAGGTGGTTCAGTGAGCGGGGGTCATGGACAACATGCATGTTAAATTGGGGGTCGCAACTCAAAAAGATTGAGAACTACTGGAGTAGAGTATTAGGTCACATATTGAGATGCACCTGTATGTTAATGTCTGCACTTGCAATATAAACAGTTGTTTAAAATATATAGCTAGTTCATGTAAAACACTGCAGCTGGTAGAGGTGAAACAATTGTCAGACAAGAACGAAACTACTCACATAAAATGTTACTGTGCAAACACAGCCAGAAAATATTCCTTTCATAAAATGAAAACGACAAAAGAAGTCATTAAAATGAAGGATATTGTATTAACAAATAGCCCCAAATTGTCATATAATGGGCAAAAAGAAAAAAATGGACTTCATTTTCAAGCTTACTCAAACTGCAAAACAAATAAAGCCTTGTGTTTTGGTCTTTTTGGTCACTTTTAAGTCTTTTTTTGGTAATTTTGTGTGTTTTTTTGGTAATTTTGTGTGTTTTTTTGGTCATTTTGTGTCTTTTTTAAAATTATTTTGTGGTCAATTTGTGTCTTTTTTGGTAATTTTGTTTCTTTTTTGGGTGATCTGAAGTGCGTGTGAGATTGTGTTCAGTGAGCGGGGGTCGCGGACAACATGCATGTTAAATTGGGGGTCGCGACTCAAAAAGGTTGAGAACTGCTGCCATAAATCTGCCATCTTAATCTAGTAAAACACTATTTGCAGATCTCAGTCATTCCTTTTACAAAACTCTAAACACAATTCTCCTGCAATAAGACACAGTTGTCACTGAAATGCACTTGTGATACATAATGGTAACAACAAGTGACAAAACATGAACACAAATGAAACACAACGGCCATCCAGTGAACACAACGATTCACACTGATCACACTTGTTTCTCTTCATGTCAAGACAACATGACAACCAATATAAACCAGTTCAGAGTGCAGCAGGTTGGTCCTATCCGATCAACTGAAGTGGTTTGAGGGTTTTTATTTTTATTTTTTACCTTTTACAGTACATTGTAGGCTGTACACTTTCATTTGTATTTGTCAATGTCAGGATGATTTTTTTCACAGTAGCTATGTTTCAATGCAGACTAAATGCTGAATCCACTGAGTTGTGCAATCTTTTTTTAATGTATTTTTACTTTTGAGATGCAAAATGCATGTGCTATACTTTAATGTGACCAATAAACATTTCTCCATGAGCTACATGCCTTGAACACTGTGTTTTCAATGTTTTTGGTGTAGTGTATAATGACTGATCAGCAGTTTTTCTATTCTGACCAATTAGTTCAAGATGTGACAGCATTGTTTGGTTTTGAGAACAGGTAAAACTATTTTGAGGCGATGGGATGGTTTTGCTAAAAGAATCAGAGGTTTTGTGAATGTAGTGGGAGAAAAGAGTTTTGTGTTTAGAATTCTGAGAAAAGGAGAGGAGGATTGGAAAAATGTTTTTAAGCAAACTGTATTGAGAAACAGCTATGGACTTTTCCAGTCACCCACTTGCAGTTCAGTATTTTACCAACAGATGGCAACACAACACAAGATGATGATCAACCACAAAGCGCTGTGTGCTCATATGAAACATATCTGGAAATACTGTGTATCACACATATATCCAGACTAGAAAACAAAGCAGCGTGGAGCCCTACTGTAAATTTACCTCTAAAGTTCTGGCTGTAAACTCCATGAGGCCAGTTTCAGTTTGATGATGATATACCAAGTAAAACTGGAGACAAGCTCAAATATATTTAGTATAAAATGATAGAACTGGATGGAACCCTCTTATATGTTAGATTTGACACCTTTGTTCACATTTGCAACATTTAAAATTCTTTATTGAGCATGATAGTGTTTTAAAAGTTAGAAGATTCAAAATCACATTTTATGTTGGACTAAAGGACTAAAAAAAAACCCTACAAAAAGACACAAAATGACAAAAAAGACACAAAATGACAAAAAAAGGCACAAAATGACTAAAAGAGACACAGAAGGAGAAGACAAAATGACCAAAAAAAACACAGAAGACACAAAATGTCAAAAAGACACAAAAAGACACAAAATGACCCAAAAAACGACATAAAATGAACGAAAAAGACACCAGAATTACACAAAAAGACACAAATTACAAAAAAGACACAAAATGACCTACAAAGACATGAAAAGGATTAAAAAAACGACAAACTAGCCCACATGACTCCATAGAGTTGAGCAGAATTAAGTTCAGAGTTTTGTTTGAGCCCTCTGCAACCTTTACAGTATCTCATGTGGCCCCCTGCTTTAGGTAATGAGTGAACACACTGAGTATCTACTATATGAGTATAAAATTACAGTACCTACTTCCTGTGCTTTCTGTATTCAGGAAACCTTTTTTTCTCTCAGCCCAGATGTTGACTTAACTGTAGAAGGCTTCATTCTCCGTCCATTAAAGGCTCTGTTACTCACTCCGGGGAGAAACACATCTGCCCTCAAGCTAGCACATTCATGGAAAACTAGGCCAAGACAGTGATCGGTGAGAGAGCAGACGCTCCAGAGGTAGGACGTGCAAAGACTGTTGCTGTGATGATCACTACCAGGCCCAAATGTACTCCTCCACTGACGTTTTATTAGAGCTTGTCAAAAGAAACAGAAAGCATGTTCCTTCATGTTTATACGTTTATGTTTGATAAGTCATATAGAAATCGGATTAATAATGCACAAGCTATATTCTTTCTGTTTTTCCTTCTTTGCTCGGAACACATGTAGCACATCTGGATGCTGTCTAAACAAACATATATTTCTGCCCTCTACTTTCACAGCACTCAGACTATCTTTCTTCATCGAGAGGCCTGCTGTCATCTGCTAGCAGCAGCAGGGGAGTTGACAAGCTGTGAGGGTGTGTGCTTCTGTGTATTTTCCCGTAGTGTGTAGGGATTTATATATATGTGTGTGTGGGTGTGTGTGTTTGTGTGTGTGAGCTAAAATTGGCAGAGTGAGAGCAAAAAGGTAGAGCGTGGCTGCTGAAGTGAGGACATGTCAGAGGAAGAAAATAGACTTGTACGCAGCGAGGGGACACCTCTAGAGAAATGAGAGGTGTTTTCAGAGAGAGAGAGAGAGAAAACAGAGAGTTTGTGAATTTTGTGTGTGAATGTCTGCATGGCTGCATTCATGTGTTAAAATAGTCACAGTCAGCTGATGTGAGGACCACGTGAAGCTGTAAAACACCTCATGAGAGTAAGAGGTTCTTATATTCATCCTCATCTTCTTCTTAACTCTATGGAGTCATGGGGGCTAGTTTGTCCATTTTTTTTATCCTTTTCGTGTCTATTTCATTCATTTTATGTCTTTTTTTGGCCTTTTTTTGTCTTTTTGGGTCATTTTGTGTCTTTTTTTGTCATATTGTGTCTTTTTTGTCATTTTGTGTCTTTTTGTGTCTTTTTGACATTTTGTGTCTTCTGTGGGTTTTTTGGTCAGTTTGTCTTCTCATTTTGTGCCTTTTATTTTTGGCAATTTGTGTCTGCTTTGGTGATTCTGTGCCTTTTTTTTGTAATTTTGTGTCTTTTTGTAGGGTTTTTTTTAGTCCTTTAGTCCAACATAAAATGTGATTTTGAATCTTCTAACTTTTAAAACACTATCATGCTCAATAAATAATTGTAAATGTTGCCATTGTGACCAAAGGTGTCAAATCTAACATATAAGAGGGTTCCATCCAGTTCTATCATTTTATACTAAATCTATTTGAGCTTGTCTCCAGTTTTACTTGGTATATCATCAGCAAACTGAAACTGGCCTCATGGAGTTTACAGCCAGAACTTTAGAGGTAAATTTACAGTAGGGCTCCACGCTGCTTTGTTTTCTAGTCTGGATGGAGTCAACAAGTCATCCTTTGGTGCTTTTGGTGACTCCAGAGGGTTAATATTAATTTCCAGTAAGCTGAGCTGCTTGGTAAGAATACATGACATTGACATAATAAGGCTATGTTAATGTGGAGTGGGAATGTTAAAAATTATCGTATAATCGATGCATCACAGTCCAGATATGGATGATTCTGCATCTATGCTCTATAGATCTATCATCAAGTGGAGCACCATATAAAAACAATATAAAGCTTGTATGTTATGCAAGAAACCAGCAATTTATTAACGTTATGCAAAAAGCTTTAAGGTAAGTAACAAAAAGCTACCTCATTGTTTTTTCCCCTTTTTTGTGTAGGTGTGTACGCATGCACGCACATACGTAAATCGCTTCAAAATAAAAGCACTACGGTTTAATTGAGTTCTTATTTCAGGGTAACCTCATGTGAGTATTTATTCATATGGCAAATTAACACAAATATCCCTCAAGGGACTTTCCTAAGACTTTCAGTTGAATTTTTTCTTAGTTTTAGGTTTTTAAAACCTTTTTTTATTTTACTGGAGAAATATTATCATCTTTAGCTCTATCCTAACATTGTCATGGGAGGTTGTGTATAACATGCTACTACCAAGTCACAACCTCTGGGCCTGAAAAATGAAGCTAAAGTGGAAGTACCTTCCAACTGCATTTCTTTTAAAAGCCAGCAGGGGGTGACTCCATTGGTTGCAAGAAGAACGGCTTTTGTATAGCCTTGATGAAATTGATGTTTACGTAGCCAGACTAACCCATCGCTACTTTGAGACTAAAATGCTCAGTTCTGCTTCTGCAACGTTTTTCTGCAGCATGTTCTGGCTCTAGCTGCTCACAGTCTACCGGCAGTGTTGGTGTGTGTTGCTTGC
The DNA here is from genome assembly GCF_030273125.1 of Centropristis striata. Classification (NCBI taxonomy): domain Eukaryota; kingdom Metazoa; phylum Chordata; class Actinopteri; order Perciformes; family Serranidae; genus Centropristis; species Centropristis striata. The sequence continues at coordinate 8,488,876 of NC_081521.1, forward strand.
TGCTTTGCTTCTCCAGTTCTCGCTTTCTGCAAGATTATTTAGATCACCGTGGTTACAGCAGTGAGCGGTAGCGGCCAAATCCTGTGGGAAGCAAGGGTAAAACATCCTTTTTGGTGGTGCAACAGGAGTGTAAAGTCAAACGTTGTTTTTCTTTTAAAGTCAACTTTCGCTCTAAACTATTTAAAACACCGTCTACAGCTAGATGAAAAGAGAGTTTCGTGTCTGCTGCAGCCATGTTGGATCTGTAAGAAAACTTCAAAACTACAAGCTTCCATCTGTCGAGTAGTACGCTTCATCATCTTGCCGTCCCTCCCCGTTCTGTGATTGGATCCCTAAAACAGGGCTAAGAAACCTCCGTAGTTGCCAGACTGGCTGCAGGTTCGAAATGAAATCGAGCGTGCAAGGCATTATGGGTATACCCAGGCTACCTTTTGTATGCAATTCAATAGAATATAACGTGATTTCTCACTTTATGTATTACCTCAGTACACATACTCAGAATGAGTTTATGGTCTCAATTCTTAGTTTCTAGTCTTCTTCAATGCAGCATAATCTTCATCTTTAGAAATGATGGTCCTATTAGAGTCAAATAGATCAGTAGTTCTCAACGTTGGTATAGATGGTATAAAGATGGTATATCTTCATTTTCTAACAGAAAAGCACGTCTACGGAAACAAGGTGCTAACATTGAGCCATGTGGGTCGTGCAGCCATGATAAATTTGTATATGCTAGCTAGCAACACTTTAATTAGCACAAGTTGGTTCGTGTCCCATGTGAAAAAGTTTTTACGTAACTTCAGCAGCTCATGTAACCCTTGTAACTATTTCACTTTCGACATTTACGCACATCTATTTACTGTTTAAACTGTCTTTTATGACGCCTAACCAGGAAGTTTTTTGCCCTAAACTTAGGTCAGTGGTTTTGTAGCCTAAATACAACAAAACTGCAGCTGTTTTTATAACCGTGAACCGTATATGTATGTATAATTACATGTGTGCTATTTTTAGAATGCTCCGCGGTCCTGTGAACCGCAAAGCACTCATATTTGTCATTATGGCTGCTATTAACAAATGGTCTATTCTGTCGTATTTTCACAGAGAACAGTAAAAGTGGGCTCAATGAGTAAAAATGTGTATATTTTTTATAGCCTGCATAAATTATTACTTAAACAGGAAGTATTTTTCACGGTTTTTAAAATAAAACAGCCTAAAATTGCTTTAATAATGGAAATATATAAACACAAATAAGGAATTACGCACAAGTTCAACATTAACATCTTACGTTCAGTGTTAATAAGAATGGATTTGTATTGTGTGTGTGTGTGTGTGTGTGTATATATATATATATATTGGTTCAATATATTCCTTTCATTTAGTATTCATCCACATAGGTTTTTGTTAAATCCGATTCATATTACATATCCATTCGGATGCAATTTCACCTGGTTCTCCATGCAGAAGCAGGAGGCATCTTGACTAGGATTATTGACTGAAAATGAACACCAAAGTAGGAGCAAGTGGAACTCCTCTGATTTCCAATTGTGTTATCCAAAATAAATGTTATAATTCACACATTTGTCAGTCCTCCCTGGTGCACCCCCTGGTGCCTTTCTGGATCCCCAACCATTTCAGTTAATTTATATATTTGCATATACAGCAATACATAATATATTTTAAATTTTTACTGAAACATATTGCGTCTAAACTGGTATTATTGATGGAAATTTAAAGATAAAATAAGATAAATTAGGAAATATGGAATAATTACTTTTGTATCCCTCATATGATGGGCTTCTTGGTGTCACATGGCCATGGTAAAAGGAAATGCAAGCAGGATTTCTTGATCGTGTATGTGATCAATTTTTTGTCACATTAAAGTAGAAGACCCACTTTTGACATCTAAACATTAACCTCCTGAGACCCAAGCTTTAGTTTGGTAAGTATTGTTAGTTTCTCCTAAATATTTAGGATTAGTAGGACATGATAAGTACAAAAACTAAGCATTATTAAAAACAAGGTATTATTAAAAACTAAGCGTTATTTTACTATTTTACACAATTAATTCACCAGTGTGTAAATCTGTTTATTTCCATACATTTACAGCTTCTCTTTGAAAGAACGATAGCAAAATCTATTCGTTGTCAAATGAGAACTTCCTGATTAGCAGTCGTAGCTTGTTGCTATTGCTAAAAATAGTCAAATTTGTACAGAATCTCAAACTACAAACATTATTAAGCACAAATAAACAAGTTTTAACCATAAAATCTGATCAGGTTTTGTACCTGGTCCACTTTTTTCTGGGGATAAGCTGTTGATTGACTTTACCAGATGCTGCCATCTGATTTTTTCACTCATTGATGTATTTTCTAGAGTGTGTACTGCTGAGGACAACATGTCATAGTTAAGCAGAATGAAGTATAGTATAAAGGTCCAGCAAACCTAAGATGTAAAGTCCACATATGAGGACGCAGGTTCTCAGGAGGTTAAAACATGTTTTTCATGTTTTAAAAAAAGGAGATAATGTCATTTTCTCCATATGGGAACACCATGCAATAGAGGTCAAAGAAAACAGTCCTAGTTCATCTAAACGTGAGGGAATATTTGTTGATCTAATTTAAAATTCAAGGTGATCAGAGACGGAGACGCGCTTTGATGCAAATGTCCCACTGCTGCTCCTGCTGCCGCTGCGCGCGCGTACGTGAACGCGCTCCATCGTTGTCATCAGTACAACATCAGCATCTTCCGGGGGGCGCGCAGAGAAACGGGAGGAGGAGGACGGAGAAAGAGAGAGAGAGAGAGAGAGCGAGAGAGAGGGGGAGAGAGGGAGAGGAGACATACTGGATAAAGGCTACGACAAAAAAACATGATGATAATGGAGTCGAGGCGGTGGAGGATGTCGGATTTACGAGAAAGAACTGTTGAAATTTGACAGAGGGGCTCGTGTTGAAACCTGGTCTCGGTTTTTTTTTTCTTCCCCCCATTCTGTTTGATTTCCACATGCTGCGTGGACACTGAAGGCGAGCGGAGAGGAGGAAAGAGGGGGAGCACCCCACGGATGCCTCGGAAGGTAAAAACGGGGTCCACCGCTGGCGCTACGGCCACATCTCACGGATGGTAATAACATAAAGGGGACATCCTGAAGAAAGATCTGGACTGATGGATGAGGACGAAACACAGCTTTAACCCCCCACCCACCCCCCAACTCCACCCGACCACTGTGAAATAAAGAAAAATCCTGTTTTGATGGATTTTTTTGAATCATTCATGGTGTAGCCCCAAGGAAACGAGCCTTAGACAGCAATGTTGAATCACTGGTGTTGGTAAATTATTCATTAGTGGTGTGGGTAGGCTATGATTTTCTGTTGCTTCAATGTAGCATCCATTTTTACAATGTTTAGTCTTGTGATATCATATTTGCAGGTTTATCGTGTGGTTATGTAGGCCCCGTGTAACAGCCTTTAAGAGCAACAGAAGAAGAAGCCAAAGTGGGGAATTTTACGCTTTGATATAAGGAAACAATATCTGGGCATTTCTATAGATTTTTTCTAAGAGTCTAAAGAGGAGGAGGGTGGAAAGAGAGATATAAGGAGAAATAAGAAGAAAAAAAAAACACCAAACATGTTGCCTTCCCAAGAAGCCTCCAAGATCTACCATGACAATTATATGCGCAACTCCCGGGCCATCGGGGTGCTGTGGGCCATCTTCACCATCTGCTTCGCCATCGTCAACGTGGTGGTGTTCATCCAGCCCTACTGGATCGGCGACAGCGTCAACACGCCGCAGGCCGGCTACTTCGGCCTCTTCCACTACTGCGTGGGCACCGGGCCGTCGCCCAGCCGGGAGCTCACCTGCGTGGGCAGCTTCTCCGACTTCAGCTCCATCCCGTCCGGAGCCTTCAAGGCTGCCTCGGTGTTCGTGCTGCTGTCCATGGTGCTGACCCTCAGCTGCATCGCCTGCATGGCGCTCTTCTTTTTCTGCAACACCTCCACCGTTTACAAGACCTGCGCCTGGATGCAGCTGCTGTGCGGTAGGTGCATGCTCTTAAAAGATGACTGGAGCAGAGGCGACATATGGTGTTTTTTAGTCACATAGATGTAAAACACTAGGGATAAAGAGACAAAAACCCACCAAAAACTCAACTGAACCTTCTGTTTTAATTGCGCAATTAGCCACTTTGCAGGAGGAAGCCATGCAGGAGTGCTGCTGTCGCTGTATACTATCTTTAAATATTGCATTTTTAATACATGCATTTTTTAGGGAGCCTTCTGCAAATAAGTTATACAGTCACTTTGGAAATATTCCAGCTCCTTAAATCCACCTAAATTTGTTGCCATTTCGAATTAATTGACCCTAAATACCACCCATATATTTCAAAATGTTTGAGAAGATGGAGCATTTTTATAACACTTTACAATAACCATCATCTATACATGGTAAACAGATAGTTTATTAATGTTTAATCATCATTTATTAACTCTATATAGGCCATTTAGAATGGTAAATATATATTTGTATTAACGTTTAACTAACTAAATCATTTATAAATGGTAAACAGATAGTTTATTAATATTTAATCACCATTTATAAACTGTATATAGACCATCTAGAATGGAAAAGTACATAATTTATTAACGTTTAACTAACTAAATCGTTTATATATGGTAAACATATGGTATATTAATGTTAGTTTATAGTTACTTTACCATTAACAAACCAATAAATTATAATTAACTGTTTATTATTAGTAATTGCACTCATAACATTTTTAACACCATATTAAGTATGTTGATGATTTTGAAATGATTAATTTACCTTTGAGAAATTGGCTGAAAACATTTAAAGATTAAATATGTATAGCACTTTGTTAAATGGTTAATAATTGGTTTATAAACCATCTATAAACATCACTTAGTTGGTTATTGTTAAGTGTTACCAACATATTTTCACAAAACTGCAAGTCTCACATAAAAGTTATTATATACGGTCGCCCATACAGTTGGAATCATTTTGTTTTCAGACATAATCCTTTATTAATCAGCCTCTTCCAAACATATCACAATGAAATTAAAACCACAATTAATAAGTTTTGAGAAGATATACACTTTATCTGTCAAGAATAAACCACATTGTCACGATCATTTCATGAAAAGAGGTCAAAAGTGTTTTATTCCAACTTCATGGGTGACCATATATATGTATTTGACATGCTTTCCTTCTTTATTTTTTAATAACTTATACGGTCAGGAAGAATTGTTGGTCAGTGACAGGTTTTTTTTTCACAAGTCCATGTTTATTTTGCATTATAAGTACATCATTGCATATCTTATAAGTCCTCATAAATATTCATAATGACTTCTGACAACAATCATAGCACACTACAAAGAATTTTAGAATTTGTGAAAAGTTTAAGTATCAGTCCTTCATAATTGCAGGTCACAATGCGCAATAAATCTACTTATGATGTGTTAAAGAGTCAGGATTAGGCTTACCCTAATTCTAAAAAATCACATTATAATGCATTATAAATATACTTAGAATGTGTTAAAATCTGCTCATATTATAATTAATTATATTAATTATAGCCTAGTTATAGACATTCATAAATATTAACAATGCCTTATAAGTCAGTGTAAAATGCTTCATTATGTGCTATGATTATAAGGTCAAGTATCTAAAAAAAAAGACACAAAATGACCAAAAAAAGACACAAAATAACTAAAAACTACACAAAATGACCAAAAACTACACAAAAAGATACAAAATGACTTAAAAAAAGACACAAAATGACCAAAAAAAGACACAAAATGACTAAAAAAAAGACACAATATGACCAAAAAAGACACAAAAAGACACAAATGGACAAAATAGCCCAAGACTCAGAGCATTATGACTATTTATGAGTGATTATAGTATAATTATACAGTGTGATAGGCTGATGATGCATTATGAGTATATTTGTAATGTATTTTAGACATGAGATTCATAGAAAGTCTTAGAGAAATATCAGCAGATTCATTGTCTTAGCTGAAAGCAACACGCTGTACTCTAAAGGGTATAGGCCATGTTCTGTTACACTAAATTAGGATGTTGTGCAGGAATACATTTACCGATTATTCACGCGCTGGAAGCAATAACAGGCCCGGAGCTCCCCCGTTACCACTGATACTCCCAGGATCCACCACTGCATCTCCAAAGACAGCAGTGGCAGCAGGATCATAGCTTTATGCTGATGAAATGCAAATGTCATTCATTCATCCGTTTCAGCTCATCGTATACGCTGCAGTTTGATGCCATGTATGGGCTTACACCGGCCTGTGTCGCTATTTTGAGGGCTGATTCCAGGTCGATTGGATTAGTGTTTTCAGGAGGCTGATGCTTTGTCTCCTGCTCTCGTGGAGTATAGAGCGCTACCTTTTACACACAACTCAATAGCTTACACTGCAAAAAAGCCAACTTGTATTTTTTGGCCTAAAACAGTGATTTAAGTTGGTAAAACTTGGAAATATAAATTACTGACATTTAAGTCAAGTCAAGTCAAGTCAAAGTTTATTTATAGAGCACATTTAAAAACAACCTCAGTTGACCAAAGTGCTGTACAGTTATTAAAATAGAATAAATCACACACAACTGGATATAAATAAAAACAATAAAAAGAATAAAATACTAAAAACAGTAAAACATGAAAAAAAAATAGAATAAAATAGTAATAAAAACTCAATCCAAAACAGAGTTAGAGATAAAAAAGACAAATAAAAGGGTAAAAAAGTAAAAAGAAAGCCAAGGATTTTAGGGTATTAATGTAAGTTAGCACAACAAAGGAAGCCAGTTGTCTGCTCAAAAACAAGTTGGTGAGTTGTTGTTACTTATATCTTTAAGTTGGGGTTCACAACAAGGGACAATAGTTCTGATAACTCTTATTTCTTTGTTGTGAAATTTGGTCATTAGCGAAAGCTAGCGGCTAACTGATGCTAGCGGCTAACTGATGCTAGCGGCGCTGCTTGTTACAGCTACAAGAGTAGCCATTAGCGTATCAATGCTAACTCAAAATTGTGGTCGCAACATTAGCTGACATTCATAGCGGCGTTACAATCGTGCCAGAGAAATTCAGAGTTGAGCAAACTCAAAAACAAAACTTAAAATATTTAGTTTAACTGTCCAACTTAAATTTTTATCGAAGTTTGTTGCCTTGAAATTTTGAGTTCACCCAACTTTTCTTTTTTTGCAGTGTACTGCCCTACAAAGCCTCACTGAAGGAACTACATTTTTGGTCAAAACGGAGTTGTAACTAAAAATGAACTCCTTGATGTCTGTTTCATCTTGTGACAAAGTTTTAGATTTCAGATTTTCTTTAATTTAAGAGAAATTATTATTAAAAAAAAACACAAAATCCAACTCAAAACCAAAGCAGTAATTGCACTTACCACAGTCTGCGTTGGATATATATACTAATTTAAACATAGAAATAATATAAATGTTCACATATTTGAAAGGGAAATTATTATCTACATACATATAACCCATTTGGCTGGCCAGTTAAAAAACGTTAAAAAACTTTAAAACAGGTTTTTTTTTCAGTTTTACCTTTTGCCTAGTTACTGCAGTTAGACTCAGGTAGACTGTAGGACAGTAGAGTCATGTCAAAAAAATGGAGTCTGTAACTTTTACAAATGCTCACTTTGATGGCTCACTTTTAATATGTGCAGGTGCCAGAGCTTTGAAAATATGGGATTTTATGAGCACTTTAATGGGATCAGGTATGACATTATAGTGAATGGTTTGTAACCAATAGTAACATAAATCAAATAAATTAATCCAGCCTGTTCTCCTGTCAAAAACGTCAATATACACTGTAAAAAATGTTTGTAGAAATAACAGTAAAACACTGTCAAATACATCAGAAATAGGGCTTAAATAGACACTAGACACTTTTAATTACCGTAAATCAAAGAATAGCACAAAATGTTTACTTTTTTCTGTCATCGACTGGAAGAAACACACAGTTTTGCTGTAAAAATATAACATTTTCATGCAAAATTTATGGAGAAATACCATGTGTAAATGAATGACACAATAACCCTAAAAATAACAGGATTATTCAGTCTAAATTACAGTTTTTGCTGATATTTACATGTAAATTAACAGTAGAAAACCCACTCACTGTTATTTTTACAGTGAAGTTCTGGTAACCTCAGCTGGCGATATTTTACCGTAAATTAAACAGATTATTTTTTACAGTGTAGGTCGTGTGTACAGGCAGCAAAAAACGAGCTATGTTTACGAATTTCACCGTCCGCTGTAATACGCCCACCGCCATCTTGCTGACATAGTAGTGATTGACAGCCAAGCAAAGTTTAAAAAGGGCGGGTTCCTGTGTTCAGTTGGAGGATGGGGTGGTGGATGGGTCAAACAAGTGGTGGATTTTCACCCAGGAGAGCGGGGCTGGCATCCAGTGTGAAAACAAAGATAGATCATTTTTAAATTAAGTTATGTTCTTAACCCTCTGGAGTGTCCAAAAGCTCCAAATAATCCAGACTTGTTGACTCCATCCAGACTAGAAAACAAAGCAGCGTGGAGCCCTACTGTAAATTTACCTCTAAAGTTCTGGCTGTAAACTCCATGAGGCCAGTTTCAGTTTGATGATGATATACCAAGTAAAACAGGAGACAAGCTCAAATAGATTTAGTATAAAATGATAGAACTGGATGGAACCCTCTTATATGTTAGATTTCACACCTTTGTTCACATTAGCAACACTTACAATTCTTTATTGAGCATGATAGTGTTTTGAAAGTTAAAAAAAAAGATTCAAAATCACATTTTATGATGGACTAAAGGACTAAAAAAGACACAAAATTACAAAAAAGACACAAAATTACAAAAAAAGACACAAAATGACTAAAAAAAGACACAAAATTACAAAAAAAAGACACAAAATGACCAATAAAAGACACAGAATGACCAAAAGAAGACACAAAATGACTTACAAAGACACAAAATGACCAAAATTGTTACGCTAAACACACAAGACACAAATAAAATAGAGTCCCACTAGAATAAAAACCAGAGTTGAATGACAGGATCACACACAATACCAACATGGCATTTAAACATTTTTTAAGTGCTGTATACAGGCAGGATGAAAAGGATTAAAAAATGGACAAAATAGCCAGTTTTTTAAGTAAATCGCGGCAGTCACGTGACCCATGTTACTACTTAATTTCCAGCATTTACATACATTCATTTACTGTTTGAACTGTCTTTTATAACGCCTGACCAGAAGTTTTTTGCCCTAAACCTAAGGTCTTTTTTTTCCACATGTGCCCTGAAATGCAAGCCGCAATACGTGCCTACAAGTCTTAATTTGTGGTACTGACACACAACCTCTTCTGCCGTTTATGTTGGAGAACTTGTTGAATTAATTATATGTATCAAAGTCAGGTTGCGTTTCATCACTAAAAATCCATCTTTAAATGTCGTGCTCTCTTGTAGTATGTTATTAGTATTTGTTCATTTTCGGTATGTAGAGAATGTCAGCAAATAGCAAACGATGTATCACAAGTTCCCAGTGCTCAAGGTGGCAAACAGTGTTCTGTTTTCTCTGACCAAAAGTTAAGAACCCAAAGATATTTATTTTACTATCATAAGGGCAAAAAACCCATCAAATAGCTAGTGGCATTTTGAATCAGATAATGTTTGCTTGAAAAGTAACTGAAACAGTAAATCATTTTCAGAAAATTGTCTCAGACCCTCTAATCCAGTGGTTCTCAACCTTTTTTCAGTGATGTACCCTCTGAGAAATATTTTTTCAGCCAAGTACCCACTAACCAGGGCATAGAAAGGTGTTGACATGAAATATAATGTGAGCATAGTCACTAAGGGGTGGGGGTGGGGGGGCTTTAGGATATGCTGAAAAAATAAAAAAATCCCCCATTGAACAAGACAATATTTAAAGTCTGATGAAAAAAATGTGATTGACATGCCCTCAAACCCCTGGAAAGCCACTAATTAAGTATTTCCAACTTCCAATTTTAGGGGAAACCCTGTTTTATTAAAAAAACTACAACTCCCTAGACCTCTCTTCAGTACTTATGTCGAGCAAAACTTTTCAGTTCTTCCGTTTTAGGGTTGTGAAAACCTATTTCTACCCAATATATCGAATATCACACACTGTCTAATAAATAATTATAATGCATGTATATTATCTATGCTAAAAAAAGACAACAATGTTTGTTTTATGAAGATATTTTAACTAAAACAGGAGAGCAGAGTCCGGACCATTTACAGCGAAGCGCGACTCAATGAGATCGCACAGCACATCCGGTAGATTACAAAATAAAACACATCAGATCGTCTTTTTCTGGTGAGATCTTCGCCACAAAGTGATTATGTACATACACTGAGTGAATATTTAGAAAATAAAACATATATTTCTCGCTAGAAATGTAATCAAAATCCATTTTTATGCAGAAACGAAGTCAAAATATTGATTTTTGTCACTAAAAATGAGAGAACTGTCCGCCATGTTTTTTGTTCTGACCGCCGGGACCTTGAAAGTCACGTGACTTGGAACAAACCAATAGGAAAAAATACCAGCTTGGGATATGACTGTCATTAACTTGCATTGTAGTGAAATCCGTGTCAGTTTCACGGAAATTTGAGTGATTCCGTGGCTATTCCACAGATTTTGATTTAAGCAAATCCGTGGCTATTTCACGGATTTCTGTGAGACCAGGTTGGCTGATAGGGCTGATGTTGGATCTCATGTATTGGTGCTCAAAAAGGTACATAGAGATCCACAGCTGTACTGAAGAGGCCTCATTGATAAGTCGTAGAACCCCTATGGGTACAAATTCAGCATATTCTGGGTGTAAAGCTTATAGAATCAGTTGATTAAACAATGTTATTCTACTCTCAGGATAAAGGTTGATTATTCTAAATAGCCCACAGAGAAAATTACACATTTGATCTGATTTATTGCTGTTGTCTTTTTAATTTCCTGTGATATTCAGCACCGGTACTCTTTTTTTTTTTTTTTGCAACAAAATGTAAGATTGTTGTGTGAGAAAAAATGCTGAAATATCTGTTTAATCAATGGTGATTAGATGTCGCCAGGCTGAGTGAGTAAAATGACCATGTCAGCAACCTTTGAGTAGCAAGAGCAGCATGTTTCTCTCAGAAGGTGCAAAAAATCATGATCTCTCACATACGCACATGAGTAGCGAACCTCCTGTGTATATCCAACTTCTTTATAAGCTGATCAATGTGATAAATAGGCCAGGCAGAATAGCGTGGGAGTCAGTTTTCTCTACAGAAACAGTCAGCATACTGAATGAGAGGGAGGGAGAAAGGAATAAAAAGACAGGAAGGGAAAGAGAGAGAGAAAGGGAGATCAGCACTTTTTTTCCTCCAGTATTGTTCTTTTCCTCATCCTCATCTGCCCACTCTGTCCTCTGTTCTGCCGAGTGTGTTGAAAGGGTTTGGTATTCTGCAATCAGCACGAATCAGACAGAATAGCAGAGGTATAGATTTACTCTCTTTAGCTAAATCTTCATGACTTAACAGGAATTGAACCCAGGTCTTTCCACAAACCATTAATCAAGCAAAACATTTAGAAAATGCAGTGGTGGAAGAAATATTCAGATCCTTTATTAAAGATACAATGTGACATTTTCTGCTAAAAAATATCTAAAAATGAAAAGATCTACAGTATATTTGTACCTGGCTGTGTACTTACATCTTTAAAAATGTTTCCAACAATGTTTAAACCCACAGAACTCAATTTCATTAAGGTAATGGTCTGTTTCATTTGGTCCCCTGTCAGTAGTGTCAGATCAAAGTTGTGATTGTCTGCCAGAAGCAGAAGATTTAACTTTTGCAAAAAACATTTTAGAGTTTGTTTTATTTAATTGTATTTATCAGAGATCTGGATCTTGACTTGAAACACAAGCAAAAAAAACCCTCCAGAACGTTTGGATATTGGAAGTTATCAGAGAAACAAGCCGAGCTAACAGCTACCACATCGCGATATCTGGGATGTCCTTTATCAGCCAAACAGAATCAAAGAAACTGATTTCAAAAGTAAAACTGCTTTAATCAGTACTTTTACTCATTTTAATAAATGGGTCCATTTATTTTATAAGTATAAGTATAAGTAAGGAAGTATTGAACCTCCGACTTAAAATCTCCCTGGAGCCATTTTATTGAGTATAGTACTTGAGTTAATGTACTTAGTTGCTTACAGCATAATTAATTTGGAAATTCTTGGCTTCACATATAATTCGCTCACTACTGACTGTTATTACATATACCAAATACTTTTCTAATTAAATACTTTTCTACTCAAACTTAGTTTCTATCCACTTTGCCTCAAATTTGTGAGTAGTTGTCAGAGTTTGTAAAACTTCACAAGGTTCTACTGTCCTTCCAGTGGATGTGTACAATGTGTGGTGGAGGTAAATTGTCTAATAGGTTTGGCAGACAGCCTAATGCTGCTCACCACCTTGGAGATGATGGTTTAATCATCCACTCTGGCCTGCTGGGCGTAGCAGCAGGTCTCCTGGCACAGGACAGTGACAGAGTATACCGCAGCAAATACAGTGAGGGCCAATTTGAACCGGAGGTGGCCTCGAATTTGGCCAAATGGACCAAAAGTGTCAATTAAAGAGCAGCTTTGGTGCTGATCGCGATGGTCTGCTAGCATGATTCAGCAACACCAAAGTGAGACAGAAATGTTCACCCAATGAAAGTTTCATTCTCCACTCACACTCATGTACATGTCCATCTCAATACATTAAAATATGATGAAAAGTCCATTTCCAGTAGTTCAAGTCAAACAGCCCCAACCAAGTATTGAGTCATATAGATACATAGATACATAGATATATAGGACATTGTTTTCAGAGACAACATTTATACATATTAAACATACTTTTTAAAATTGGTCTTGGTAACACTTTACAATAGCCATCATTTATAAATGGTAAACAGATGTTGAAACAAACAGATGATTAAACAATGTTTAATCATCATTTATAAACCATATATAGGCCATTTAGAATGGTAAATATATATATTTATTAATGTTTAACTAACTAAATAATTTATAAATGGCAAATAAATGGTATATTAATGTAAGTTTATAGTTACTTTACCATTAACAAACCAATAAATTATAATTAATAGTTTATTAATAGTTTTAGTTGCACTTATTTTAACATTTTTAGCACCATATTAAGTATGTTAATGATATTGAAATGATTCATATACCTTTAAGAAATTGGTTGAAAACATTTAAAGATTAAATATGTATAGCACTTTGTAAATTATAAATAATGGGTCTATAGACCATCTATAAACATTATTTAGTTGGTTATTGTAAAGGCTTACCTTGGTCTTTTGTAACATTCAAATATTTTTGAGACACTGAATTTTAGGTCTTCATTAAATGTAAGCCATAATCATGATAATTAGAAGAAATTAAATAGATTAAGACATGAAATGTTTCATTCTGTGTATAATGGGTCTATATAATATGTCATTTCACCTTTTTGAATTGAATTACTGACATAAATAAACTTTCCTATGATATTTTAATTGATTGAGATGCACCTGTATACACTGCAAAAGGGTGTGTCTAAAAATAAGATAAAACACTAAATCTGAAGGAAATTATCTTGCTGCATGGACAGATAATTTCACTTGACAAGATTAAATTTAATCTTAATTTAAGATTGTTAAATCTAGAAATAAGTATGTTGAATGCTAAAAATAAGAAATGAACTCTTAAAACAAGATAAATTATCTAACACTTTTTTTTATCTTGGTAAGAAAAAAATAATTTGCAGTGCACTCTGCTCAGGCCAGTTCATTAATTTATCTCCTTTTAAGAGTTAATTTCTTATTTTAAGTGTTCAACATGCTTATTTCTAGATTGACTAATCTTAAATCAAGAAACCTTGTCAAGTGAAATTATCTGTCCATGCAGCAAGATCATTTCCCTCAGATTTACTGTTTTTATCTTGTTTTTAGACACACCTTTCATGCAGTGTTGTCTGAACGTCCACATTGGACAGCAATGTTGCTGGCGTTGCTTTCTGTCAGAGTGAATGATTCTTCCAATCAAAAAGACTCAGACAACTGTCGCGCCAAAAAATCCTTCCTGCGGTGAACTAAGGGGACTTATTGGTTTAGTTAAGGTCAAATAAAAGATGAGAGGAATACATGGAACCAAGGCCAGTACACTGGGATGCAGACCTCTTGGCAGAGCAGAGTGACACAGTGTGTCTTGGCTCCTATGAGCTGAAAATGGGCCAAAGTTGCCCCATATAGTCTAGACGGATTTCAGAAAAAGGGCCTTCTATAAGAAGTGAGGAGCATTTATGGGTACAAGTCAGGAACCGGCCTACCTTACATATCTCAAGGGTGCTGAGTACAAAAAAAATGGTTCCCAGGCAAAATTTTGAGTTTTTGACCTTCTAATTTGTTTATCAAATGGCCAATTGCCCATCTTGCACAGTCATTGGACCATTTCCCCTTAGTTTTTTTGTAAGATCTATAGTCTAGGGTCAGAGCAAGGATATAGTGGAGGCTCAGTGCCTTTTTTATGTATATATATGTATGCAAAATACCAACTGGAACATTTAAAAGTGATATTGATTGAATATTTATGTCAGCCTTAAAAAAACCACACAAATAATGATTTCACCTTAAAAGTTGGTACTTTGCATATAGATATACATAAAAAAGACACTGAGCCTCCACTATATTCTTGCTCTGACCCTAGACTATAGATCTAGAAACTTAATTTCCTCATCTTTGATTGCCTACTTACAAAAGATGGTGGGGAAAATGGTCCAACAACTGAGCAAGATGGGCAATTTGGCCGCCATATTGATATACAAATGAGAAGGTCAAAAACTAAAAATTTCGCTTTGGAACCATTTTCTTTTTGATTCAGCACCCTTGAAATAAGTAAAGTAGGCCGGTTCCTGACTTGTACCCATAAATGCTCCTCACTTTCACTTTTTGGACAATTCCGTCTGGACTATAAGATGCCACTCATAATTCTTGGCAATACATAGTGACTGTATTTACCCAACGACCTGAAAGAAGCAATATTGATGTGGATGTCTGTGGGACAAACCCAAGCCAATTGAGAGTCTACAAGAAACTAAAGCATCAGCAGAACTATCTACACACACACAGCAAAATCTGTAGTGTTGTTTTTTCAGTGTTAATAATTTTGAGTTCGTGAGTGTTGATTGTGGAGTTGTTTTAAAACTTATAGTGATCAAAAAGCTCTGCCAGCGTTGGTACATGTTAACACCTGAGTTAGATTCACTTCAGTTGGAGTTGATTTTCACATTTTGTGACTTGTATGTTCGGCTAAAGACAGAACGCACTTTTAATGTATCGTAAAACAAAACAATGAATATTAATTATCACATTAGTGAAACGAAATAACATGATTTTAGGGTTAAAAATACACTTTAATGTGTCAAAGTAACGCAATGTATGTTAAAAATGAACACTCACAGTGAAAGGGAGTAACATGATTTTAGTGTTGAAAATATACTTTGAGTCATAAAATAACACGATATATGCTAAAAAATTAACACTCAAAGTGAAAAGGAATAACACAATTTGGAGTTAAAAGTGCATTTATGTGGTGTCATAAAACAACACCAAGGCTGTCAAATATTTAACACTATTAAAGAGTTAAAATATTAACACTTTTCAAAGTGTAATTTTAACTCAGAATCTGTGAGAACTATATAAACTCAGAAAAAGTGTTAAATTCAACACTATGTGAGTTGAATTAACACTCCTGATTTTGCTGTGCATGCTGCACTGCTCCTGCATTGCTGTTAGAAATACAAGAGGAATTGATTGCAAAACTCAGCAGCTTCGGCCTGTATCACACAAGTACATTTGTGGGTTATCCACCTATGGGTTTAACTCAGGTTTTCTGATGTAAGCTGGCTCACCAACTGGGCAGCGTTTGATCTCCACTCTCATTTATTCATTCATAATGTTTTAAGCTTACTATTTCTTTATTTTTTGTGTGTACAAGTGAGTACAACACTATGAAAGCCTTCCAGGAGCGACAGTCTGAAGGTATGCCCAAATATCCAAATCATTAGTGCATCTCAGCCTTCTTTATGAGAGCCAGCTTTTAGAACCAGCTGTCAGTGTTGCTGTTAGGAACAGCTATAATCACTTTTGGAGTGTTTCTAGTGCAATTTTCCTGCAGCTATCATTGTTCTATATCAGTGATTCCCGACCCCCCCAATGGGGCGCCAAGGATCCAGGGGGGGTCGTGAAGCCCTCTTAATTTTAAGGGATGTATTAAATCTAATGTGTTAAATATAGATGAGTCAGCATTTAATTCATTAATGGGACAAAAACAACTAAATAAGGGCTACATTAAACGTTCATTTAGCTGTGGTAGAGTTGGTTGGCCCCTAACCGAAGGGTTGGTGGTTCGATCCCTGACCATGGCAGCCTACATGTCGAAGTATCCTTGAGCAAGATACTGAACCCCAAATTGCTCCTGATGCTGCGTTCATCGGTGTGTGGATGAATTCCCAATGGTGGCAGGAGGCACCGTTTAGGGTAGCCTCTGCCATCAGTATGAATGTGTGTGTGAAAGGGTGAATGAGTGCAATCTGTAGTGTAAAGCGCTTTGAGTGGTCGCAAAGCGACTAGAAAAGCGCTATATAAGTGCAGGTCCATTTACCATTTACCATTTATGGAGGATGGATATAGCTAAATAAATATAGAGGAATGTATGGCATTGTGTTTTGTACGTGGATAAAATTACCAAATAAGAAGAAGACTTAAATGAGCAGATAAATAAAAATATTGCACGGTTATTGCCAAAGAAAAGAAAGAAGATGAGTGTTCAGCCTATTATTGTACAGTGAGTGGCTGTCTCCTCCTCCTCCTCCCCCCAAGTGAGGAGTTATACAAACTGGAGAGCTACTGGAGAGGTGGCCGTCTCCAACAGCGCCAAACATCCAATTCTCTTTAAAGTTGGTACATTGTGTGGAACATAAAAAAGCAGAATACATTCTGTTTTGCTTTATTTTTTTTTGGAACCTGGGATGTAGGTAAGTTTTTTAAGTGGACCACAAATACATTTGTAGACAATGAAGGTGGCAGGGGGCTAGGGACACAAAATGTTGCTTTAAGTGGGAATGGTTTCTGAGGTGACTTTTCCCCCTGTCGTCCCAAAGTTGTGTCACACCTCAATGAGAAAGTGAATAATGGACTCATTATCCATCACTCTCACACTTAGAAGGAAAAATCTTATATTCTAAGAAAAGAACAAGAGGGGGCCTAGATTTCCCAAAAGCACCCAAGGTCTGTGAAGAGCCTACTGCTCGCACCTTTGCTTGGATTTAGATTAATTCAGTGGAAAATGCTCCTGGGAAAACTGCTAGAGCTTTGGTTTTAATTCACCTTTCTGGAAGAAAAATGGATTTTGTGCAAGAAACTGAGTTTTTACCGTCCTACAGAGACAGTGAGGTCTGTTTTGTTTTTCATATCGTTCTCTTCCACCATCATCTTCTGCTTTATCTCCTCCCCCGTCTCCCCTCTCCAATTCGTATCGTTTTCTCTCACCCCTCCAGCAGATATGAGGTACCACAGGAAAGCTCAGTAGCCCACAAGCCATTGCAGCTTGATGACTCTCTTTCTCCTCCATCAGCTCACGCCTCCATCTGTCCTTCAAGTCTTTCCCTGTCTGTTGCAATATTTAACAGAACTAAGCAGGACATGGGCCGTGGCACAGGGGAGGAGCTGTCCTGTGAGAAATGACCTGTCAGCGACTGTTCGCTCTTAGTGTGTGTGTGTGTGTGTGTGTGTGTGTGTGTGTGAAATCAAGTAAGAAAAAAGATGGCAAAAGTATTGCAGGAATAGAGAGCATGAATGAAAGACAATTCACTTGTCATTACAAGTAACACACTGCAGTAATAATAATTTACATTGTAATGACTAATGTAATTAATTAGGGCCTCGGGGCAATCGCACCAAGCTGCACTACTGTTATACTGTGGATTTCTTCTTCTTCCTCTTCCTCTTAAACATATGTAGACGTGAAGTCGGATCAATGATAGGTATTATGGTTTTGCCAAAAATGCTTTCTGTTCGAGGCCAGAAATTCCAGCCTCTCTACATCTGCTGTCACTATGCCGGAACAGGTGTCAGTTAATTCTGTTGATTGCTTTGATCTGATTGCCTTTGATCTTTGATGTGATTACAGTTACAGATACACACACACACACACATGCGTGTAAGCACGCACAACTCCTCACAAATGCATACACATGCTTCAAACACACACGTGCACACACACACACACACACACACACACACACAGGTAACTTTATGTGATTTTAATGACACACACACACATACACACACACACACACACACACACAGGTAACTTTATGCGATTTTCGCTACACACACACACACACATTTTGAGGGTAAAGGGCATAGTTTGAAATCTCTGAAGAATATTATCATAGTGTACACACACTGGCAGTAGCCCCCGTGGCCCTTTCAGAAGAAATTTTCTAGTTACTTATACAATTGTTATTAGAGTAATCACCTAAAACAAATAATTTGTTACAGCCTTACTTTTACGAAATTCTCATTTATGTTTACCCTTTCATCTCTGTGTGTCATCAAGAGCAGTTAGCTAATTGCTAACTCCTGCTAACTGTAGCTGTAGGTAGCCGTGTTGCCAGGAGCACGGAGCACTAGTGGAGTGTTAGTGTATACACCACAAGCATAGGAGCTTTGGACCGCGGGAAGAAGAAGGTTTTCAGTCCTTGCTTGTGGAGAGCGTACAATAACAACACTAGGTCATAAACCTAGTATATGGCTGACCATGATTTTGTCATGTCAATAACTATTCCTGGTACATGTACATACACACCCATGTGTAGGACTGACCTTACACAAACATCCCACTGTACACTGTAAATGTCTGTATGGTGTCTTTATGGTTAAAAACTGCTAAACCATGACAGTAAAAGACTATAAAATGATAAATGGGTTAATTCAGTTTCAGTAACAATGAAACACCGTAAATGTATATATCAGCCAAAACAGTATTTTTTATAGTTTAAAAAAAATACACTGGCACCGTGTTTGTAACAAAATATACTGTAACATATATATATATATATATATATATGCAAGCCGTCACTGTAATTTTGCATTTTTTTTTGTAAAAATACTTTTTCTCACTGTTAAATGCACTAAACACCATATCTCTAACAAAAATATGCTATAATATTTAATGGTGAAATCTTTAATTTATGTAATGAAATAAAATGGCAATCTTAAATGTGAAATCAGCAGTGCTAATATCATTTTACCGTAATATTAGAAAAAGCTGCACCGTATTTATTACGGTAAAGTTCTGGCAACCACAGCTGCTGTTTTTTTACTGTAAAAACAACAGATTTAAAAAAAAAAAATTTTACAGTGTAGATGTGTTTTGAACCTATAAACTGCATGTGGATAGCAGCTGGTTAACCTGCCTGCACCAGGCTGACTGACAGCTGAAATTTACTGATTTACTCAGATGTCAGTTTCATGGGAAGAAATCAACAATGTTAGTACGTATTGATTGATTGATTGATTGATTGATTGATTGATTGATTGATTGATTGATTGATTGATTGATTGATTGAATTTATTTCGCCACCCACTGCAGCGAGTGAATCAGGAACAGGAACACAGACTGGAAGTCTTGATCACTGAACGTAGACGCTATTAATACGTTCATAACACATACACAGCAAGATATGTGTGTGATTTAAACAGCTGTCTATGAAAATAAAAAAACACAATAACAAATCAAAAAACATAACAGCAAATAAAAAAACACAATCAAAAAACACAACAGCAAATCAAAAAACACAACAGAAAACACAGCTGCCGTTGATGATCTATGTGGCTTTTTGGACGACTGGGCCATTTGACGTATATTTCAATGTGTCAGACCAACGGGTTGTCGGATCAGTTTGATAAATGATGTTGTCATTGTCTATTCTTGCTCTTTGTTGCTCTCACTCTTTTACATGAACACACAAACTGTTGTCCATTGTTGTTCTTACAAGCAGTGTGAAGTACCCGGTGTGTCACACTGCAGCGGGAAGCAGCAGAGCATGTGTGAGAGACAGAATGAGAGTGAGTGAAGCACAGCTTGAATGAGTGTGTGTGCATGCTGACGACACGCTGCTGCTCCTATGTGTGTGTGTGTGTGTGTGTGTGCATGTGAGCATGTGTGTATTACTGCATATGTGGCCACACATGTTCACGTGAGCATGTAAAACAGTGGGTAAATGTGTATATGATGGTGTGAGATTTGAATTATTGATGAGAACGTTTTCTCTCTCTTCTCTGGAGCTACTGCGGCGTGTGTTGTTTTTTTTTTCCTGCACTAAATGTGTAAAGAGCGTGCGCTCGTCGATGTGAATAGCTTCACATGTGTGCCAGCACCAGTGCATGTATGTAGATAAATGCGCCCACGTGCATGTGTTACCAGCAGCAGCTAAATAGATGCTGCAGTGGTCGAGTTAAATATAGAACTACAGAGAGAGAGACAGAGAGAAGAGGTTCCCCGAGGGATATCCCTGCCTCTATCTCTCTTTCTCTCTCTCTCTCTCTCTCTGAGATTTCTGCCCAGCTTTTCCCAACCAAACGTACATGTTTTAATTATCAGGCGCTTAATAAATAATTCCAAAGTCACTGGGGTGTTTCTAAAAATATCCTGACAGCTGAATAATGGATTCCTTTGACCCTCCTCTTCATTGTCACTCAGTGTGTGTGTGTGTGTGTGTGTGTAAGAGAGAGAGAAAGAAAGCAATAGAAAGAGAGAGAGAAAGCCCCTAAAGCATGTTGATAACATGCACAAGTATGGAGGGGAAAAATGGAAATTTCTGTACCATACATCATCCATGCTTCTCATTAATGTGTAATCCTTACTGAATAACATATCGCTCCATTTCAAAAGGACATATTGTTCATTCTCTTTCAGTGTCAGGCTTTATATTAGGCATTTCAGACCGTTAAACGAGATATATTCTTTTGAAGAAGATGATTTCGGCTTCATCATGTTCGCATTATGATCAAGGGTGTTTTTGCTCATGCGTGCACTGTACAGAGCTGTTTGTTCAGCGATTCCCTGCGTTATTTCAGCAGGTTTGACCAGGAGAAATTAAGGAATCATGTGAAATTGCTATTTGTATTTGAGGTATATTGATGTTTTTAATCTGTAATGACTAGGTATGCCAGTATTTTTTATGTTGCTATCAATTGATTTACTCATTTTAATGCTCTGTGGATTATCCAGTGTAACCTCAATATCGTTTCTAAAACAAGATGTTTCTGATTTTTTTGGATGGATGGATGGATGGATGGATGCTGGATGGATGGATGGATGGATGGGTGGATAGATTTAAAGATGGATGGATGGATTGATGCTGGATGGATGGATGGATGGATGGATGGATGGATGGCTAGATGTATGGATGGATGGATGGATGGATGGATAGATGGATAGACTTAAAGATGGATGGATGGATGGATGCTGGATGGATGGATGGCTAGATGTATAGATGGGTGGATGGATGGATGGATGCTAGATAGATGGATGCTAGATGGATGGATGGATAGATGGATAAATTTAAAGATGGATGGATGATAGATAGATAGATAGATAGATAGATAGATAGATAGATAAAAGAGATCGAGTGATCAAACACAAGTGGACAGCTCTAAGTACAAATGAAAACACTGTCAGGATGCATTGAGATTGGATGTATATATAAACAAAAAAGTACAGATATAATTTACAGTGGGAGTGAAAGACGGACAGACTGACGGACGGACGGACGGACGGACGGACGGATGGATAGATAGATAGATAGATAGATAGATAGATAGATAGATAGATAGATAGTGATGGTATCACTATCAATACTACATACATTGCAAGACAATCAACTATGATACATAACAATATCTGGGCTGAAAAATACTACAAAAAAACATACAAGACAAAGAAATTAATTTTGATCAATAGCCGAAAAAAGGGGGGGCTCGAGGTCTGTTTGTCTTCAATGTGAACAGGGAAAGTGGTGAGTGGTGGCGGTGTGGTCTTCATCTGCTCCAAGGTTGGACCTGTTGTGAGTTCAGAGATGGTCTTCTGCAGACCTTGGTTGTAACCAGTGGTTATTAGAGTTCCTGTTGAACCAGTCTGACTATTCTCCTCTGGATATTTTCTCTTCTTGGGACCATTCTCTGTAAACCCTAGAGATGGTTGTTAGATCAGCAGTTTGTGAAATACTCACACCAACAACCATGCCACGTTCAAAGTCACTTAAATCACCTTTCTTCCCCATTCTGATGCTCGCTTTTAACTGCAGCAGCTCGTCTTCACCATGTCTACAGGACTAAATGCATTGAGTTGCTGCCATGTGATTGGCTGATTAGATATTTGTGTTAACAAGCAGTTGCACAGGTGTACCTAATAAAGTGGGAGGCTGTGGTTATGGTGAATAGACAATGATGTATTGTGAAGTGTAGACATCTAATTGTCTTGGTTAAGGTTGGGAAAGAAAGGTGCTATAAGCAATGTTAAATACACTGTATCATGTTGTCGAATAGATCATTAAAAACAATAATTTGGGGGTTTCTTCACATTTGCCATTAAACCTGTAAAAACTTTACAAATCTCATGATATCCAGAAACACAACTCTATATTATCAAACCACAAAGCAAGACTGAGCACAGTGTGTATTTGACATGGTAATGTATTTGACAATGACCAAAAGTTTTGAAAAAACATCAAAATCCATTGTGGTAAGGTTCAGTCAAGTGTAGTTTCCGTATCAGCGCTGGTTCATAGAGATCCTCTTCCTCTAATTATGAATCAGATGGATTGCCAGAAGGGGCCGCTCACTGATCCCTCACTTTATCACAAAACTGCTTTGCGTCGCTCAATGAAAAATTATGCTTGGACTTGTGAGATGACACATTATATGATTATGTGCAGCCTCTGCACCGCTGCCAATCCTCTTTCCAGATTCGGGACTCGTGCCAGAAACTTCCTCCTCAGTCGGTGAAGGACACAGGGACGAGTAAGGAGAAGATAAAGGAAGAGAAAAGGGAAGAGAGGGGGAGGACTGGAGTCTGGGTTTTGAATCTGCAGAAATTAGTTTGGTAAAGGCGTAACATTTAGGCAGCATCAACGATTTGGTGACATTTGTAAATTTATGATTAAAAAGCAAGACGTTATTAGAGGAAAATATGATGCTCAGCATAGTGGATGGATGGACGGATGGATGGATGGATGGATGGATGGATGGAAGGATGGATGATGGGTGGGTGGATGATGGATGGATGAATGGATGGTTGGATGATGGATGGATGGATGGATGGATGGATGATAGATGGATGGGTGGGTGGATGATGGATGGATGGATGGATGGATGGATGGATGGATGGATGGACGGATGGATGGGTGGATGGATGGATGATGGATGGATGCATGGACGGGTGGATGGATGGATGGATGGACGGATGCACGGATGGATGGATGGATAGATAGACAGACAGACAGACAGACAGACAGACAGACAGACAGACAGACAGATAGATCTAAATACAAACACTGTCAGGATGCATTGAGATTGGATGTATATATAAACAAAAAAAGTATAGATATAATTTACAGTAGGAGTGAAACAGTGTAAAGTCAGAATGAAAGAGGGGAAATAGAGTGAAAGCTCCATGCCAAATGGGCCAGTGAACCCTGGCGGCAGCAACATCTTGTAAAGTGTCCCCTCAGCAATACACACACCCGCACTTAACTCACACACACACACACACACACACACACACACAGGCTGATCCCAACTCCAATAAAAGCTGTGTATATCAGCGAAGAGGCCGTCCATTAGATAGATGGAGGACAGCAGGCCAAGGTCTAGACGCAGTAGCACAGTGAAGGTTGGACCTCAGACAGCTTTATTACATTATATAGTGGACATGGTGATCTCTTAATGAAGTCATGTTCACACCTTTCCACTCCGCTGCTCTGTGTTTGGACTTCAAACTGCTTCCACAAGCAGGCCAGTGGTTTGAACGGGAGCTTACAGTTTGGTTCTTAATGCAGCCTGTGCACTGCAAAAAATGTGTGTCTAAAAACAAGATAAAGACACTAAATCTGAGGGAAATGATCTTGCTGCATGGACAGATAATTTCACTCGACAAGATTTAATAAATTAAGATTGCTAAATCTAGAAATAAGCATGTTGAACGGTTAAAATAAAATAAACTCTTAAAACAAGATAAATTAAAGCTGCATGAACTGGCCCGAGCAGAGTGACCTGCCAATTATTTGGTTCTTGCCAAGATTAAAAAAACCCTTTAGATTTAGAAGTTTTCTATAATTTATAAGTTAATTTCTTATTTTAAGTGTTCAACGTGCTTATTTCTAGATTTAATAATCTTAATTTAAGAAATCTTGTATTGTGAAATTATCTGTCCATGCAACAAGATCATTTCCCTCAGAGTTAGTGTTTTTATCTTGTTTTTAGACTACACCTTTTTTGCAGTGAGTTGTGAGCTTTAAGACTTACAGGATGACTTCTGGATATTGAAACAGCCTCAGGCCTTAGGTTAGGATAGAAGGGCGAGACCTCCACATCAGCTGAATGCCTTACTTTGCGATATTTATTTATCTATTTTATATATATACTAGATAGATATTAACCCCTGAGCATTCCGACCCCTTTTATAGAGAATTGGAGGTGGGGGGCAGTGGATTTTAATGGGGACAGGTCAACTGTGGATGTCACAAAGAAGTGGTTACATCATCTGAAAACTGGATTAATTTGAGAGGCAGCACAATGTTTTGTAATACAACTGTAATACAACTTAATTAATTAATCAATTAACATTTGACAAGCACATCTGTTCTGGAAACTGCTTGGAAACCCTTTTATTGTCAATATACCTAGAGGATACCTTGGACAAATGGTATAAATGTAATGAAACTGCAGCCTTTTTTACAACCGCGAACCGTACATGTATGCATATTGACATGAAACCCCCGCTCTGTAGCGCAAACTGCTTTTGACCAATTATATTTATGAATTTCACCTTCCGCTGTGACGCGGCCGCCAACATCTTGCTGACATAGGCCCCGTTCACACGAGGACAGTGTGAACAGAAGACGCAAAAGTGGCGTGCATCTTCACTTTTTATTCCTCGTTTAGACGAGCATTTTCGGGAGGAAATCTGCGTGCATACGGTGACGCAAAAGTGTGTGAAATTCGATTGTATGCAGCCAGGCGGCATCACTTAAAGCGATAAGAGCATCTTTGGGCATGCAGAAGTTTTCACGCCACACATTTTCATCCGCTACTGCTTCCACAAAGTTCTCCACCATCCACTAGATCTCCCAGGTCTCGTTCACAGCCGTCTGGCTCACCTCCGACAAATTGCTGCATCCAAAATGTGATAGACGTAATTACAGATCCTTCTCTGTTCACTAATACTATCTCTACATATCCTGTACATTTGGTGGAAAGACTCCTGTAAGTTTATTAGAGCTGCCAGAGCAGCTTGAAGGTCCGACGCATGGAAATAATCCCACGTTTGTTTATTTCCCTGTACTGGAGCATGTATGTGACGTAAACACATACGTGACGTGAGCAGATCTGAGCAGAGTTTTGCGTCTTGGCAGTGTAGACGGACACGCTACGGCGGAGCGTATTTAACTTTTCCACTTTGGAAGGTGGTTTCAGATTTTTGCGTCTTCAAGCCCCCAAAACACCGTCACCGTCTAAACGAAAGGCACTTCCGATAAAATATTTTGTCGTTTTTACCCGCAAGCGTCCTCGTGTGAACGGGGCCATAGTAGTGATTGACAGCCAAGCAAAGTTTAAAAGGGTGGATTCCCGGGAGGAGGTTGGGGTGGTAGACGGGTCAAACAAGCGGTGGACTCTCACCCAGGAGAGCGGGGTTCTCCTCCCTTGTGAAAATGAAAGTAAACCATTTTTAACTTTTGTTTTAAGTTATGTTTTTTATGCAAACTGTGACAGTCACGTGACCCTTGTAACTATGTCATTTCCAGCATTTACGTACATTTATTTACTGTTTAAACTCTGTTTTATAACGCCTTACCAGAAGTTTTTTGCACTAAACCTAAGGTCAGTGGTTATTTCAATATTTATCCACAGAAACTGCAGTCTTTTTTTACAACAGCGGACTTTACGTGTGTGCTATATTTAGAACGCGCTGTTGTACCGTGAGCGATACAAACGTGCTGTGAAACGCGAGCCGCGATACGCGCCGTAATTTGTGGTACTGACACACGACCTCTTCTGCCGTTTCTGTTGGAGAACTTGTTATAAAAATTCCAAGATGTTTGCCAAATTTTTATTCAGATATCTTAAAGTCAGAGATCAAGCAATCCCTTTGAAAATGAACCTGTCCATTTTTTCCTTGTTAAAATGAATAGCCTAACTTTGGAGCATTATTTTAACCCCTTCCCGTCAACATGGTTGGTATTACTGGATTCATTAGATCTTCTGGTTTCATATGACACCAACCAAAAAGGTTGGCAAAATATTTAGACAGCCCATGCTTAGGGTCTAACCCAATAATACAATCCTTACTAAGTGATTTGGTTTAGCCTCAAGGTTTCCGTTTGTTTTGTTAGCTGACTATGACGTTATGCTGACATCGGCACTAATCATCTGTTGTGGGTTTTGGTCAAACGTAGTGCCCATTTAATTTGAATTAATTTAAATTCCAAATTCAATGGTAGAATGTAAATATGGTCAATTTGGTAGCAAATATGGGGTGACCCTGGACACAGCTTATTGCTGTTCAAAAAAAAATGCAATGATGATGTCACCACCTTATTCTAGCCTTGGTTAACATTTGGAGTTTTTGGAGGGATATGGAAAACTTCATACTTGATAAGACTGGACAGATCATTTTTTAACCTAAAGATATCATCTCAAAATTTGAATCTAATGACAAAACACAATGCTTTATATCAAATCTTATGTTTCTGATGGGAAAGTTTCACATCCACAGGATGAAGTTTTCCAAATCCCTCCCTAACTTTAACGTTTTCACAAGAGAATTAAAATGTTATATCGAAACTTTAGAGTTGATGTCAAATAAAAAATATGAACGCACTCATACACTTTAAAAACATATTTTCAGAAACCCCAGAATAATATAAAGGGAAGCACCTTATACCCTATCTGCCCTATAATGTTATTATTTTATTTTTATATATATATTTAATTCTACAGATACTGTAACTGACATTTTTCTTTGTATATCTTGTTTATATACTGAATGCCTGTATTTCCTTCATTGTTAATAAAGATCTGGAAAAAACAAAAAAACATTATAACATTAGTTTTTCACACTGGCATGAACAGTGGAATGACAATGTGGATGCTTGTGTAGCTTCATTAGAGATGGTCATTGGAACATCCAGTGTGTGGACGCATGTGTGTCTATATGAATGTGTGTATGTGTGCTATAATATAATAACTCCATCAGAGCACATGACACAGTGTTGGGTGGCGTCATGGTCGTGTCTAGCTGCTGAGGAGTTGAATCTGCTCCCATCAAAAATACTTCACACTTATATATAGTGCCCTGATGGTATTTTTAGAGCTCTTATATAATCATCAGTTTGTCTCGAATGAAGAAAGGGATCTGTGTGGACATGTAGATTAGAAAGTCTGACAAAATGCTTACATAATAAGTCTATAAATAACTTTAGGGCACTATGAATAAATTGGTTCACTGTCATTTTACCTAGTTGGAACACAAACGTCTCTTGGCAGCATATCTCAAAATGTTTTCATGAGTTTGATCTTTGACGCCTTGTTTCTAACAGCTGATGGCTTGTGAACGCTGCGATGAAAAGAAATGACAGGAAGTGATGAACTGAGATGATAAAAAATGACACAATGGAGTGGAGCAGTCTGAACCATCTTGCATTCTTTCTCCTTCATACGATTTGTTTTTCCCTTTCATTCTCCAGCTCTCTGCTGTCTCTTCAGTGCTCCCACCCTCCTTCTCTGTTCAATCCCCCTCTTGCCGTCTTTGAAGTTCCTCCCCTCCAAGTTCAGAATGAAGTGTCTTGAGAGAGTGGAGGGAAGGAAGGAAGAGGAAAAACCCCAACAACTTCAAAGGGCTTTTCTTGGGTTGTAGGAAGGTGGGGGTTATTTTTAGCCTGCTGGTGCCCACTTAAAGGCTTCAGTTGAAGATGGAGGAGAAGGGCAGATAGAGATCATGTCATACTGCCTTATGAATCTCATAAAAGGGCGCCATGCCATTGTTCCTACGGCCCAAAAGTCAGAAGAAATTATCTTTCTCGAAGCCTAATAAAGTGGTGTTTGTGCCTAAACCTTATCACCATTATAGCACCACCATTATTTTTTCAGATGCACATGGGCACTCACTGGATTCTATGTGTCAGACCAATGGGATTTCAGAACATTGGGCCTCATTCACGAACCGTTCTTAAGAACAAATTTTTTCTTAAGTCCTACTTACGAAGATTTTACGAAGATTGTGGCATTCATGAATTTTTTTCTTATCCAGGATTTTTCTTAGGTAAGAACAAATCCTAGGAACACTCAGGAGTACTCTTAAGCACATTTCAGTGCTGACATGTTGGCATGGTTGTGTTGTCTTCTTTTGTTAAGTTCAATAAAATACATTACAGTGAAATTCCCCTCATATTTATGTATTTATTTATTCATTTCATTTTTTTTTTCATTTTACATTTTAATGAAATTAAATGTGTCAAAGCTTTAACATGAATAAAGTAAATTGGAAATCATGCCGTCCATTAGTAATACCACCCTATTTATAGGTGGCATTTCTCCACAACCTACAAAACAATGGCATATATATATTGCTGCTGCAGGAGGGCTCTTCTGGTTCTGTTGCAAGTTGGCTCTGCGGGACTTCATCTGTGATAAAAAATAAAATAAAATCAAGCCAAGGTTGCAACCCCTCAGTCCACAACCTCTGGACACAAACTCGCCACGGGCCCCTGCCTAGTTCCTACACACGCGAAGTGTGCGCGCAAAGGTGCTCTTCCCATTACGCACATAACAACACCGGCCAACACACAACTACACAAAATAACTGTCATTTTAGGTCTGTTTTGTTTGGCACCTGCCACGTACAGGACGATATACACATAGACGGATTATCATGACCACGAGCCCGTCTACACACGCATTATGTGCGCGTGCAACGGCGCTCTTTCCATTACGCACATAACAACACCAGCACACACAACCACACATTACTGTCAGTTTAGGTCTGTTTTGTTTGGCACCTGCCATGTACAGGACGATACATATATTATGGGAGAGACAGAACGCTCATATAGCCAGCCCTTGTAGTATTAATTAAAATATAGGTAACCACCTATTTTGATAAAAAGCGAAACTATCAACCAGCGTATCCAGAGTGTCCCATTAATACTCTCTCTCCCTCGCGCTGGCCGGCGCACACAGACGTACTTACACACACAAATACAGCACATGCCATGGAGGAGTCATGTTGTAATGTTAATAAAAAAAATGCACTAAATCGCACTAATGTGTTCAGACCCACCGTCCGACTACAGTCGTAGAAACTACTCACCTAAACCACCGGCTTTTTACTGGCCTTCTTCGAGGAAAAGTCCTTGATAAAGTAATCACGGTCCAACTCTCAGACCAGTTTGGCCTCTACGGCCAGTTACATATTGTGGTTTCAAGGTATTATTCCAGAAAATAAATTGTTTGTGTTGTTGCAACCTGCGCAAAATTTGACCGAACTGCAGATTTATTAACAACCTATTCAATCCTGACCCATCGACTAACAATCTGACAAAAGTTTTGCCTGTAGGGGCATCGGCTAATATTTTGGGGGTTCCAATAGCTAGCGGATAGCCAAGACTTTTTCTTCCATTGATTACAGTCTCATTATAAACTTGACATGAAAAGGAGAGACATGAGAATGGATTTGGTGTTGACAGATGACATCTGACTGGATTATTTGTGGGGCTTTTTAAGCGTGATATCATAAAGTGGGTCTAGTGGTCAGCACTCTTGCATCACAGCGAGAGGGTCGCAGGTTCGACTCCAGCCTGCTGTGTGGTGTTCACATGTCCCCCGTGTGGTGTCACCGGGTACACCGGCTTCCTCCAACAGTCCAAAAACATGCACTTAGGTTTAAAAAAAAGACACAAAATTACAAAAAAAGACTCAAAATGAAAAAAAAATACACAAAATTACCAAAAAAGACAAAATGACCAAAAAAATACACAAAATGAACAAATAGACACAAAATAACAAAAAAAGACACAAAATTAACAAAAACATGAAATCTTAAAAGTGCAGTATAAAAATGCACAAAATTACTTCTTGTAATTAATGTTGCTCTGCTGTTCTTGCACTGAAAAAAAAGAAATCAGAGTAAGTGGTTATTTTTTATTTGCTCCAAACCTTTTTTATTCCTATTTATACTGTTATTAAGTCACTGCGCTGTAAACAAATAGACACAAAATAAACAAATAGACACAAAATTACCAAAAAGATACAAAATTACCAAAAAAAGACACAAAATTACCAAAAAAATTAACAAAATGACAAAAAAGACTCAAAATTAACAAAACAAAAAATACACAAAATGAACAAATAGACACAAAATTACCAAAAAAGACACAAAATTACCGAAAACATGAAATCTTAAAAGTGCAGTTAAGTGTAAAAATGCACAAAATTACTTCTTGCAATTAATATTGGTATGCTGTTCTTGCACTGAAAAAAAAAAAGAAATCACAGTAAATGGTTATTTTTTATTTGCTTCAAACCTTTTTTATTCCTATTTATACTGTTATTAAGTCACTGCGCTGTTAACAAAAAGACACAAAATTACCAAAAAAAGACACAAAATTAACAAAAAAGACACAAAAGGACAAAAAAAGACTCAAAATTAACAAAAAAATACACAAAATGAACAAATGGACACACAATATAACCAAAAAAGACAAAAATTACCAAAAACATGAAACCTTCAAAGTGCAGTGTAAAAATGCACAAAATGACTTATTGCAATTAGTGTTGCTCTGCTGTTCTTGCACTAAAAAAAAAGAAATCAGAGTAAGTGGTTATTTTTTATTTGCTCCAAACCTTTTTTATTCCTATTTATACTGTTATTAAGTCACTGCGCTGTAAACAAATAGACACAAAATAAACAAATAGACACAAAATTACCAAAAAGATACAAAATTACCAAAAAAAGACACAAAATTAACAAAAAAATTAACAAAATGACAAAAAAAAGACTCAAAATTAACAAAACAAAAAATACACAAAATGAACAAATAGACACAAAATTACCGAAAACATGAAATCTTAAAAGTGCAGTTAAGTGTAAAAATGCACAAAATTACTTCTTGCAATTAATATTGGTATGCTGTTCTTGCACTGAAAAAAAAAAAGAAATCACAGTAAATGGTTATTTTTTATTTGCTTCAAACCTTTTTTATTCCTATTTATACTGTTATTAAGTCACTGCGCTGTTAACAAAAAGACACAAAATTACCAAAAAAGACACAAAAGGACAAAAAAAGACTCAAAATTAACAAAAAAATACACAAAATGAACAAATGGACACACAATATAACCAAAAAAGACACAAAATTACTAAAAACATGAAACCTTCAAAGTGCAGTGTAAAAATGCACAAAATGACTTATTGCAATTAGTGTTGCTCTGCTGTTCTTGCACTGAAAAAAAAAAAAGAAATGACAGTAAATGGTTATTTTTTATTTGCTTCAAACATTTTGTATTCCTATTTATACTGTATGTGGCCTTGTGGTAGTGTCCATGAAAAATTGTGGCCCCCTGCAGCATTTAAGTTGCCCATCCCTGCTCTAAGTTGTCCGTAGGAGTGAATGAGAGCGTGAATGGTTGTCTGGCTCGATGAGTCAGCCCTGTGATAATGAATGCACGCCACAACAACTCTTTAGCTGCACAAACAGGATTGGTCAATACTTCTCATTTTTCAGTACCTAAATATTTTCCCATTGGCAACATATTCTTTATTCACATGAAGATACAGTATCTGTTCACAGATGATACAATTTGTGGGATCTCAAGGATTTTGTTGAGTACAATTCCGAAAATTTCCAACCAAACCAACGGTTGGAGCTACGAAAATAAAACCCAAGTATCTTTCATCACATGAAATGATACCACAGAGTAAGATTTAATATCATGCCAAAACATGATTTGATTCAGAAAATGTGATTTAAATTGCTCACAGCACAAACACACTATAATTCCTTGTTTTTTTTAAGCTGGTGAACAAATTTCGTATCTTACAAATTATATGACTTTATAATATTTACCACAAAGGAAAATGATTAGTTATTGAGCTGCCATGAGGTTGAAGTATATGCCAATTGGGATTCTCCAAGTGTCTCTGTATCGACATTTTGAAAAAGCCCACACTCAATAAGTTTGGATGAGCTCCATGGCAGATGGGGAAACATTCATCAAAAACCCATAAAACATGTTACCTGACGCTCATTACTCGCTTAATGATTTTATCATCTCTCATCTATGTTAATATCTTGTATAAAGGTCATAAAAGAAGCTAATACCATGATGATTTCCCAAGATGATTGCTTCCATCGCTGCTCTATTCTCTCATTACTTACTGTATTATCGTCATTATACTCTTTCTCATTACATTCTCTCATTACGCCTGCAATCATTTTGTCGAAGGAGCGGTCACATTTTTCAAGGGTGTACGTCTCAGCCGGAAATAAGACTGGTCATATTTGCATGGTGTTCTGCTTTACACAGAGAGGTGGTGACTAATCTGATATCCTCCCTCATCTGTTCATCTGAGTTCACCGCCCACCATTTCCTGGTGATGGATGGCCATTGGGAGAAACCCAGGCTCTTCAGAGGGAATCTCTAATGTGACAGGGTTCAACCATACTATGACTAATGGACGTCACTTTAATACACTCACATGTATCACCTTCAGACCCTACAAGCAAACATTTCCCTGCCATTCTGCACTTTGTTGAAATGCTTTGTTTTAGCCCATAAGAAACCACAGTGACATGGGTATAACAAACACTTTAGTGACTTCTCCAAAATGTGGCTGTGACTGGAAACAGAAATCTAAAAAAGTAGCTCAAAAAGCATATTTTTTGCTATGAGGCTAAATTTAACAATTCTAATCCGTTAATAGGGTGCACTTTATTGCATTTAACCCTATTAGGGTTTATTTATTTGTATTATTGATTTATTATTTTGTTAGTTAAAAACAAATCTGAAAAATAATTTGTTGTTAAACAGCACTATTGTCACAATTTTAATGCTCTATGGTACACATTATGATACCAAAGTTT
The DNA here is from genome assembly GCF_030273125.1 of Centropristis striata. Classification (NCBI taxonomy): domain Eukaryota; kingdom Metazoa; phylum Chordata; class Actinopteri; order Perciformes; family Serranidae; genus Centropristis; species Centropristis striata. The sequence continues at coordinate 8,522,376 of NC_081521.1, forward strand.
TTGGGGTTTGTTGCCCGTAGGCAACATTGTACCATAGCGATGCACAAGTGAAAAAGAAAGTTTTAAAAAATAATTTTAACATCATTTATTTAATAAACATGTGTAAAAGATTTAGTAGCTTCAACAGGATACAATACATAACATTTCAATTTAAAAACATAAAAGGAACTTTTTTAACCGGTTTCTTGTCTGAATGTTGCCTGTAGGAAACATTGTACCATTGAACCAACGACCCATTGAAATGAATGTCTTGAACAGTCTAAGTGTCTGAAACTATCATAAATTAAGTATACTCACCTATCAATAGGAATATATTTTTCCAGATGGAAAAGGGCCAGAAAATTAAGTTTTGAGTGATTTTTGTGGCGCAAAATGGCAAAGCTGTTTCCTTTGGAAAAGTCTGCAAAATAATGTTTCAATATGGCCTCCTAGAGATCATGTGACAAATTAAAGCACTGCTATTGGTTCCCTATACTCTTCCCTCTTTCTTAAAGTATCACATCACTCAAAAAGATGCATTGTAGAAATTTGACAGGCCAAAAATGTGTATGTTGCCTGAGGGCAACACTGTACCATAGAGGGTTAACATATGTTGTGGAGATGCAAAGAAAAATGCAAATTTATTTATATTAAAATAAGAAATATAAAAATAAATACCCACGCTGCTAAAAGCCAGCTCTTAAAAACAAGAGAAAAAAAGTACAAAAATTAGGTGTATTTTGCTTAAAAATAGCAAATGTATCTGCCAATGGAACAAGAAAATTTGGCTTGTCAATACTTCCCAACACAAGTAAAATATCTAATCTCAATGAACCCACAAATACCTTAGAATTATTGTACTCTAACTAATCAGTGCATTTTTCTTGATTCTAACGAAATACACGTAACCTATTTTCTCAATATGTTGAAAAATATTCTTGAATTAATAATAAGTAAATGCTAGAACCATCATCTTCACCTCTTCTTGTTGGCTTTTAACACCACAGAGAGTGTTGATTTTATGATTTTTTTGTTTTTATTTGTATACATGCATATTTTATTTTGTGCGTGCAGTACATTTTACATTGTTGTAATTAGGGGTTTGCTGGACCCAAAAAGCAGACGACTGGAATGAACAATCTAAACAGCAGCTTATTTTATTTTTTCTGCCAAGAGAAACACAGAAACCAACCCCCAGACTCCACACACCACATACATTTTATTCTATTTATTTTTATCCTATTTTTAATTTATTTTATCTTATTGCATTTCACTGTTGTATTGTTTACTACATCCCTTTGGATTGTGTTATCTATTTATTGTTTTTGCAGCACTTTGGAAACCTTGTGTTTGCTAAAATGGTGCTTTATATAGTCAGAAAACTAAAAACTAGTGAACTTTTCTTGATACAGCTACAAATATGTTTTATCTGTATGTAGAATATTTTTTCTTAAAATTCTTGAAATGAGGCAAAAGCCGTGGAATCAAACAAGTGAAACAGTCTAAAACAAAAACTGCTTACTAAGAAGAAATATCTTATCAGACAAAAAATAAGCAAATATCCCCTTTTATCTAAGATATTTCATCTTACTAGGATTTCAGTTTTTGTCTGTGTTGAATTGTTCATGTGTGAATGTGTTTTTGGTCACTTAATGTCTTTTTTATGGTCATTTTGTGTCTTTTTTGGTCATTTTGTGTTTTTTTTGGTCATTTTGTGTCTTTTTAGGATCATTTTGTCTTTTTTTGGTCATTTTGTGTCTTTTGGCCATTTTGTGTATTTTTTTGGTCATTTTGTGTCTTTTTTGGTCATTTTGTTTCTTTTTTGGGTGATCTGAACTGTGCGTGTGAGATTGTGTTCAGTGAGCGGGGGTCACGGACAACATGCATGTTAAATTGGGGGTCGCGACTCGCGAGAACTACTGGACTAGATCACAATTTAGTTAATTGAACTACTTCTAGTAACATGTCTCTATATATTTTAGACAAAACGATGCTTGTCATTTGCTTGTAAGGTCCTGTTACTAGCACAACATTGTGTTACATTGTGTTTGGTTGCAGCTGCAGTCTCAGCTTTCAACCATATATATTCACATTCTAAGGTAAAAAGAGCCTTTCTGATCTCTGAGGATCTTCTGTCATTTTAGGTGGACATCATATTTCAACAGCTTTTTTTAAATCTCTGTATTGACAGCAATAGGGCTCTAGACTTGTTTAGTGATGTAATCCTCTGTTTTTCATTTCAGCCAGTGATCTCTCAGCAGACTGTACGCCTCATTCCACACAGCAGCTACTGTGTTTGAATGCTGCCCAACATCCTTCAATAGACACACATGGCACACACTGCACTTTAAATATCCCCAATTGCACACCAATGGAGTTCCAGACGTTAAGTCTTTTGAACATTTATTGGACCAAAGCGTAATAATCACCAACTCAGCCAAATCTGTCTGACATTTCATGTGTATCACAAGTGATGTTGCCCGTGGAAAAGACATGTCTGGTTTGAAATGAAGATTCAGCCTGATGTCTGCCATGTATTTTCCCCATCTCCCAGTGGAGCCCACTGCTTTACTTACAGCCCCTTAGGCACAGACTGAATGCTATTTAAACAGTGCTGGTGAGCAAGGAATATGGCACAATCAGCTCCCCAGTGATGTTCACTTTGATGAATGGGCAGAGGTGTAAAGTATAGATTACCATTTTTGTTGTAGTGTGCATGTATGCATTTCCCCAGAGGGCTTTGTGCTGTGTGGGTCTGTGTGCACTCACTCCTGTTTGTGGGTGTGAGTGCATGCAGGTCTGTTTGTTTTATATATTCCATCACATATTCGATTGTCTCCAGGTGAATAATCTATACACTGTATGTATTCCACCTTGTCACTGGTTCACTGTTAACCCCTCTACACCTGAAGAGCTTTTGCATTTACACACAGATTTTCCCTAAACAATGAGCAGCAGGTGAATAGAATGGGAATAGAACGGACATTGCTAATGTTCACATGTTCGGTGTTCGTTGTGGTTGTACTGTTCTCTTTATGTTTTTTGCATCCAAAGTGTTAACATAAATAAACAGCCAGCCAAACTCCTTTTCAAGAGCCAGGAAGTGAGCGTGCCTGCCAAGGTTATTATAGTTAACGAAAACTAACGAAATAACGAAAACTAGAATTGAAAAAACATTTTCGTTAACTGAAATAAAAATAAAAACTAGAGTTTTTAAAAAACGATAACTAACTGAAACTGTATTGCGTGGTTACAAAACTAACTAAAATTATAGTGGAAATGTCCTTAGTTTTCGTTTTTGTCAACTTTTTTCATTCATAATTCAGTGTTTCTATTTCAACATGCAACACATATTGGGGCTGAGATGGATAAAACAAAGGAAATAAAGGCAAAATTCATTATGACCACTTTGAATCTCGCACCCAACACATAGCCCATTACAAAAAAACTAAAACTAACACTAAAACTAATAAGAAATAAAAAATAAACTAAAACTAGACAACGCACTCTTAAAACTAAAACTAACTGAATTTGAAAACAAAAATTCACAACGAAATTAAAACTAAAACTAATGAAAAATCCAAAACTATTATAACCTTGGTGCCTGCTCCTTTAATGACTTCTAAACAGCAGGTCAAGTCAGGATGACACATTGAACCGGAGTAAAACTATAAAGGAAAATACAAAAATGTCCTTAATAGACTGCTACCACAGAAATATGTAAATATAAACAGTCTGCCATTAACTATGATAAATAAGGTGTACAACAGGCAAGTATAAACACTGTAAGTAACAAAGACAACATATCAGGCAAGTAGCAAGGTATGAATTACAACAGCAAAGTAATCTTATAGGCTCACACAGAAAGTTATTATACATGAACAAACCTACAAAAATGTCCATCAAAAGTCATCAATATCAATTGTCAAACATGTAATGAACATCCACAACTTACAGCCATTGCTTTCTGAAGGATTGACATGGAAGATTGCACTGGATTCATTAAGAGAAACCTTACAACTGCAGTCATGCTCTAGTCTCTGTTTACATGCCTTCACTACTTCCTGTTTCCTGTTTCTTTTCCACCTTCAAAGTAAAAGCTCAACCAACTTTTTTTAAGGAAATAACAATACAAATACATTTTAACAATGAACTTAAACTCTTCACATATTAAAGACATACAGGGCAGAACAGTGGTCATTTGGGCCGTATGTAGCAAAATGGCGATTGTTGTTAGGGGAGCGTGTCTATGTTCCCTGGGTCCGATGTTCCCCTCTTTGTTTGAGACTGGGCAACATAGGACCACTTTTCCCCGCTTTTCCCAAAAAGGGTCCTAGGTTTTAAGGTCAGTGGTGGCAAACCTGCAGGTCTCGAGCTAACCCTAACCCTAATCTGCTGAAGAGGTTGTTTAATCACTGAGTGGAGTTAAACGGCGGTAGCTTTTGATATAAAAGGACTGTTAGACCCAGCTACACTACCGGTCAAAAGTTTTAGAACACCCCAATTTTTCCAGTTTTTTATTGAAATTCAAGCAGTTCAAGTCAAATGAACAGCTTGAAAGGGTACAAAGGTAAGTGGTGAACTGCCAGAGGTAAATAAAAAAGGTAAGCTTAACCAAAACTGAAAAATAATGTACATTTCAGAATTATACAAGTAGGCCTTTTTCAGGGAACAAGAAATTGGTTAACAACTTAACTCTATGGAGTCTTGGGCTATTTTGTCCATTTTTTAATTCTTTTCATGTCTTTGTAAGTCATTTTGTGTCTTTTTTTGGTAATTTTGTGTCTTTTGGTGTCTTTTTTGGTCATTTTGTGTCTTTTTTTGGTCATTTTGTGTCTTTTTTTAGTCCTTTAGTCCAACATAAAATGTGATTTTGAATCTTTTTTTTACTTTCAAAACGCTATCATGCTCAATAAAGAATTTTAAATGTTGCAAATGTGCATTATTTTCAGAGTACACTTAGACATTAAACTGCATAATTTTCAATTAAATTCTGGAAAAGTTGGTGTGTTCTAAAACGTTTGACCAGTAGTGTATGCTTCATAAAATCTAGTTGGCTAGCTAGCTTGATCATTTCACCTTGCTTTAATGCTTCACTGACAGCTTCTGCCTGTCTGCCCTGGTCCTTTTGTTGTAGAGTTGGTTTTTTACAAAAGACTCAAAATGACTGAAGAAAGTTTACCATTTATTGAAAGAATAATTGCAAAATGCAATGAGCCAAAAAGTTCTTCTTTCCTTTTCCTCTTTTACTTCCTTCTTACTTCCTTCTTTACTTCCTTCTTTAAATCCTTCTTACATACTTCTTTACTTCCTCCTTTCCTTCTTTACTTCCTGTTCTACCTCCTCCTTTCCTTTAATTCCCTTTTTACTTCCTTCTCTCCTTCCTTCTTTACTTCCTCCTTTCCTTTACTTCCTTCTGACTTCCTTCTTTACTTCCTCCTTTCCTTCTTTACTTCCTTCTTTCTTTACTTCCTCCTTTCCTTCTTTCTTTACTTCCTTTTTTACTTCCTCCTTTCCCTCTTTACTTCCTTCTTTACGTCCTTCTTTAAATCCCTCTTTACTTCCTTCTTTACGTCCTTCTATACTTACTTTCCTAAGTTCCTTATTCACAGTTTTCTTCTGGGTTTGGGACCCACCCCGACAAGTTTGGGCTTGTTGCAATTGGTCAATTTTGGATGGTGACGCATTAGCCAACCCATACTCGGCACCTTGTGATATTTCATTTCAAAACTAGACACCTTCCCTTTCTTATTACCCTTTTTGAAGCTTATGGTGTCTTGTATGTATGTTGTTTTAGCTGCACTGATCTAGTTCTCTAATGGTTCAGTAAGAGGGCACAATGTGCTCTCTTAACCTATAGCCAAATAGAGGAAGTGAGTCTTATTCAGTATGAGGCAGGACATACTCTCTTGACCTGCAGTTCCATAGAGGAAGTAAGCCTTAAATGGTCATGTAACAGCTCTACAAATAATAGTTTTAACACTTCAGTTATAGCTAATTTAAGCTAAGCTAAGCTAAGCTAAATGTCCCTATCCTTCAGTTGCATTTTCTTCATAGGAATGTGTTTCCTACACAGATTTCAGAGGCCAATTTGAGGACATCTGTATGCTCCATCACCCCACATATGTCACTGTCATCATACCCCACAGATCCCACTCCCCAATCCCAGTTACCACTTTAACCCATCTTCTCTTCTCTTCTCCTCTACGATGTGCTACAGGAGTGTGCCTGGTGCTGGGTTGCATGATCTTTCCCGACGGATGGGACGCCGAGGTGATCCGAGACATGTGCGGGGAGCAGACGGGGAAATACTCGCTGGGTGATTGCTCTGTACGCTGGGCCTATATGCTGGCCATCATGGGCATCCTGGACGCCCTCATCCTCTCCTTCCTGGCCTTCGTCCTGGGCAACCGGCAGACAGATTTCTATCTTGATGATCTGCAGACAGACAACAAAGGTTAGTAAAGGCAGCTATTCTCAACCTTGGGGTCGGGACCCCAGTTGGGGTCTTGAGATGATTTCTGGGGGTCGCCAAATCATTTTGGAAGTCAGCTCTGTCTCCACTGTGTTAAAGTATTCATATGTTTTAGTCTTTTTGGTCATTTTGTGTCTTTTTTGGTCATTTTGTGTCTTTTTTTGATCACTTTGTTTCTTTTTTTGGTCAAGTTGTGTCTTTCTTGGTCATTTTTTGTCTTTTTTCAGTCATTTTGTGTCTTTTTTTGATCACTTTGTTTCTTTTTTTAGTCATTTTGTGTCTTTTTTTGGTCAATGTGTGTCTTTTTTTTGGTCATTTTGTGTCTTTTTAGTCATTTTGTGGTCATTTTGTTTCTTTTTTGGTGATCTGAACTGTGCGTGTGAGATTCTGTTCAGTGAGCGGGGGTTGCGGACAACATGCATGTTAAATTGGGGGTCGCGACTGAAAAAGGTTGAGAACTACTGAGTAAATGAATAATGAAACAGTCCAGCCTCACCAGCTGGATGTCCTTTACCTCTGACATAACCCTGTCTGGATTCTTACTGTAGAAAGGCAGAATTCAATTAACAATGAGATGTGATTCATGCTTTATTCTTTGTATCTTTAAATCATAACCTGAAGAGGATTGAGATTATAAAGTCATTAGGAAAATGTTTACAGTGGAAATAAATCAAGTGTGAAGTAGGGTTATCTTCTCATAGACTTATATACAATTAGACTTCTTACAAACAACCAGAATGCAGATTTAAAGCACTTCTGCATTGGCACACTTTTCAGACCCAGAAGCTACACTTCCTTTATACAGTCTGTTTGAACAGTATGTTTTATCTAGGATGAGGAGGTTGAAAGAGCTAATGCTATCTAAGGTTTGAATTTGGCTAGCTGTGGTTCCTGGAGAGTAGCTAACCAGAAATCTGATATAAAGCAAGTAGGAAACTGGCCATGGCCTGAATGGGGTTTATATTAATCCAACATGTCCTTGAATAATAATATAATTGCTTTTGATATGCTGCATTGTTTCGGGAGTATGGCTAGGTTTCTTTAGCTGGCTATGCTAATGTTTAAAGCTAACAGTACAGGGGCGAGGGGGAATAGCAAAAAAAGGGAAGGACCCAAATGCAGACAGTTGAGGCTGCAGGATTATTTCAGAAGCAAGGCTATAGACAAATGAGTTTTTCTGGCGTCATGGCGGCATACCCGTTACTTATTAATAGGGGTGGGGAAAAAATTGATTCATGTACATATCGCGATTTTTTTCTGGGGTGATTTGAAAAAAATCAATTTTTCTCCCTAGAATCGATTATATTACGCCATATCCGTGTCCAGAAAAACTTCAGCCCTGCCATCGGTGTTGCCAACTTATTTAAGCAACATGTTAACCCTTAAAACCCCATTAACGGGGAACCTGATTAGAAATACAAAGAGGAGAGCACAGTGTGTAATACAGTCACTAAAAGCTCCGAACCGTTCATATTTTAAGGACTAACAGTGATGGCATTAACATGAACAATATTTGCCTGGTTGAAAAATGACTACACTCTAACCTGACCTCAGTAACTCCAGCCAAACTGCTTTCAGTGCTGTATTCAAGAGCGGGAGAACATCCCTCAGAGGGTTTCTGACAGTTTGCATGATGTTGCATCAGGACGCTTGAATTGCATTGTTTCAGCTGTATGAAAAGAGAGGAAGAGGAGGAAAGGAATGGAAGAAGGAGCCAGTGGAGGGGCAAGAATAAGAAAAAACATGCAAAACAATAAAAAGTCTCCTAACATAAGAATTATGTGTGTGATTTGATGAACCTGGTCTCACAGGAATGATCTCAAAATCCTTAACTCAAAATCCGTGGAATAGTCACGGAATCACTCAAATTTCCGTGAAACTGACACGGATTTCGCTACAATGCAAGTTAATGACAGTCATATCCCGTGGCTATTCCATGGATATTTGTTCCTATTGGTTTGTTCCAAGTCACGTGACTTTCAAGGTCCTGGCGGTCAGAACAAAAAACATGGCGGACAGTACTCTCATTTTTAGTGAAAAAAATCAATATTTTGACTCAGTTTCTGCATAAAAATGGATTTTGATCACATTTCTAGCGAGAAATATATGTTTTATTTTCTAAATCTTCACTCAGTGAATGTACATAATCACTTTGTATGTTGGAATAGCCACGGGATATGACTGTCATTAACTTGCATTGTAGAGAAATCCGTGTCAGTTTCACGGAAATTTGAGTGATTCCGTGTCTATTCCACAGATTTCTGTGAGACCAGGTTGGATTTGACTCCATAAAGCCAATGTGTTACAACTTAAGAAGAAAACAGAGCGAGGTTGTAAGAGATAGAGAGCGATCTATGACATAGTAGACGGAGAGATACAGACGGATAGAGAGCAAGATATAGTAGAGCAGCTATTCTCAACCTTGGGGTCGGGACCCCAATCGGGGTCGCGAGATGATTTCTGGGGGTCGCCAAATCATTTTGGAAGTCAGCTCTGTCTCCACTGTGTTAAAGTGTTCATGTGTTTTAGTCTTTTTGGTCATTTAATGTCTTTTTTTGGTCATTTTGTGTATTTTTTTCTGTCATTTTGTGTCTTTTTTTGTCATTTTGTGTCTTTTTTTGGTCATTTTGTATCTTTTTTTGGTCATTTTGTGTCTTTTTTGGTCATTCTGTCTTTTTTGGTCATTTTGTGTCTTTTTTGGGTCGTTTTGTGTTTTTTTTGTAATTTTGTGGCTTTTTTTGGTTATTTTGGTTTTTTTAGTCATTTTGTGTCTTTTTTGGTCATTTTGTTTCCTTTTTTTGGTCATTTTGTTTCCTTTTTTGGTCATTTTGTGTCTTTTTTTTGTCATTTTGTGTCTTTTTTTAAGTCATTTTGTGTCTTTTTTTGGTCACTTTGTGTCTTTTGTTGTCATTTTGTGTGTTTTTTGGTCATTTTGTGTCTTTTTTTGGTCATTTTGTGTCTCTTTTTGTCATTTTGTGTCTTTTTTTGGTCATTTTGTTTCTTTTTTGGGTGATCTGAATTGTGCGTGTGAGATTGTGTTCAGTGAGCGGGGGTCACTGACAACATGCATATTAAATTGGGGGTCGCGACTCAAAAAGGTTGAGAACTACTGGAGTAGAGGAGAGAGGGAGTGAGAGGAAAAGACGGAGATAAAGAGAGAAAAGTGACATAAGACGTCTCGGTTCTCCAACAGTCTATCTCCATGATGGTTTCCATGGTAACTGGAGATATTCCAGAGCATAGGCGTGTCTTTTCGTTTTTATCTGATTAACCTCATTGACAGTCTCAGTGATTTTACACATCCAATGCATCTAATGCTTCGCTCGAATGTCTTTCAAAGAAGCAAATGTTCCTTTACCTTCTATACATAAAGGGATAAAAAAAGAAACTGTGTGAGAACCTATGGACAGCCCATGAAAGTTACAAAGGTTGAAAAGTAAACTGCATCAGCATTATAATAATACAAAATGACAGAAAGTATAAATCATCTAAGAGAAGCACATTGAATTCTGAAAATGTGGACATAGGTTGAAATTTAATTTGTTGTTTTTTTTTACCAATAAGTAATGACCCAAATGCTTAACTCATACTTACATAAGCAGATTTTTATTTTATTTTATACAAATATGCACTTTTCCTTGCCTCACTGTGTCTATGCCAACACTTTTGTTCTTTTTTGTCCTTGCAGATTATGCTGTGTCAAGGGTAAGTTGACTTTTGCTTTGTACATCATGTTAAAGTAATATCTTCAGATTTGCCTGTGTAGAGGTTCATTAGCTTTAGAGCAATACACTACACTACCGGTCAAGAGTTTTAGAACACCCCAATTTTTCCAGTTTTTTATTGAAATTCAAGCTGTTCAAGTCAAATGAACAGCTTGAAAGGGTACAAAGGTAAGTGGTGAACTGCCAGAGGTAAATAAAAAAAGGTAAGGTTAACCAAAACTGAAAAATAATGTACATTTCAGAATTATACAAGTAGGCCTTTTTCAGGGAACAAGAAATGTTAACGGTTAACAACTTAACTCTATGGAGTCTTGGGCTATTTTGTCCATTTTTGAATTATTTTCATGTCTTTGTAAGTCATTTTGTGTTGTTTTTTTGTCATTTTGTGTCTTTTTTTAGTCATTTTGTGTCTTTTTTGTCATTTTTTGTCTTTTTTTTAGTCCTTTAGTCCAACATAAAATGTGATTTTGAATCTTTTTTTTACTTTCAAAACACGATCATGCTCAATCAAGAACTTTAAATGTTGCAAATGTGCATTAATTTCAGAGTACACTGAGACATTAAACTGCATCATTTTCAATTAAATTCTGGAAAAGTTGGTGTGTTCTAAAACTTTTGACCAGTAGTGTATATATTTATATATATATATATATATATATATATGCTGCCCTTACTAGGGTTTGTCACATTTAGTTCTTTTCTAATGTTCGTTATTCTTTTCTCAAATGAATATATTTATTTTAGAAAAAAATTGGCCTATTTTTTATTTCATAGACAATATTTATTTAAGATGTTTTTTTTTTTTTAAATGTGAACTTTATGGAGCTTTGATTTTTTTTAAAAAAAGGTTCTCCTGTTATTATACAGTATTTATCTTCACTTAAATAAACGGTTACAATAAAACTACTCGTGACATGTCATATTTGACTTTGACTGAACATTTGCTCTCACTTTGCCATAAAAATATCGGGATATATATCGTATATAGATATTCAGCCTATATATATATCGGGATATGACTTTTGGTCCATATCGCCCATAGACTGTATATAAATAATGAACGTAGTCACCGTGACGTCACCCATTGGTTTGTGGACTGCCCGTTGGAAGCCTCGAGTTCAGCGTTACACTCGTCGCCATCTTGCGTCGCCATCATGTTTCCGATACGCGGAGCAGACCATAATTGGACTGTGGCGGAGCGTGAGAGATCTGACGACACTGACTACACGCATCTCTACACCGGCAACCCGACTGAGAGAAGCCGCTGCTAGTTCATGTTAGCATTAACTGGAGCATTAACTGGGATGTTAGTTTTGGCTAGCAAAAAACCAAAAACAAAATGTATCTTTCTTACCTCAGAAAACTGAGCAGCGACTCCTTGGAGTGTCTGTTAGTCCAACCAAACGCTGAACAAGACATTTTTACTGAACAAAACGTTCAAATAAACTGTCATTAAGTGAAAATATAGTGTGAAAGGGTCAAAGTTATGAGACCAAACCGATAAACGTCCTCTTTTCTATCTATATAACGTTATATATAACTTTATTGACACGTTGCCGTGGATACGCTCTGCTTCTCTCCTGGTGACGGCTCGCCTTGTCAGTGACCTGTCAATCAAAGGTAGCCCCGCCCCAAATCATACGATTCTTTATCTTCTATTTTCTTCTAAATGGGGCCATTATTTACACTATTGACATCAAATTGTCTTGAAGAAGATTTTTTACAAGCGATTGAGACCATAGTGTTGTCCCTGAAAAAAATTTCTGAGGTAATAAATCAAGTGAGAAGTTTTCAAATTTAGCACTGAAATGAATGGGCAGATTTCTTTTGCAGCCAAACTTAGCACCCCCTACTGGAATTTCTCGAAACTCGAATTGTAGGCTTTATGCACTTCCTGGTGGCCTCCATGCTCAGACACGGAGATTGCCGCCTGATATCGCGCAGCCCTAGAGCAGTATAGTGCTCAAATTAAGGTATCAAACAAACCATAATTGTTGTCACCCACCTCCCATATGTCACATAACACATATTAAACTGTATTATCCATTTATATCAATTAACATTTATTCGGGTCTTTGCATTGACATTTTATGTAATCTTGCCTAGGGTAGAGCTGGTGTAAACCTTTTTTTAAACCAGTTTATATAGTCTAGACGGATTTCAGAAAAAAGGCCTCCTATAAGAAGTGAGGAGCATTTATGGGTACAAGTCAGGAACCGGCCTACCTTACATATCTCAAGGGTGCTGAGTCCAAAAAAAATGGTTCCCAAGCGAAATTTTGAGTTTTTGACCTTCTAATTTGTATATCAAATGGCCTATTGCCCATCTTACACAGTGATTGGACCATTTCCCCTTAGTTTTTTTGTAAGTAGGCAATCAAGATGAGGAAATTAAGTTTCTGGATCTATAGTCTAGGGTCAGAGCAAGGATATAGTGGAGTCTCAGTGCCTTTTTTTTGTATATATATGTATGCAAAATACCAACTGGAACATTTAAAAGTGATATTGATTGAATATTTGTGTCGGCCTTAAAAAAAACACACAAATAATGCTTAATTTCACCTTAAAAGTTGGTATTTTGCATATATATAAATATACATAAAAAAGACAATGAGCCTCCACTATATTCTTGCTCTGACCCTAGACTATAGATCTAGAAACTTAATTTCCTCATCTTTGATTGCCTACTTACAAAAAAACTTGGGGAAAATGGTCCAACAACTGAGCAAGATGGGCAATTTGGCCGCCATATTGATATGCAAATGAGAAGGTCAAAAACTCAAAATTTCATTTGGGAACCATTTTTTTGGATTCAGCACCCTTGAAATAAGTAAAGTAGGCCGGTTCCTGATGTGTACCCATAAATGCTCCTCACTTTCACTTTTTGGACAATTCCGTCTAGACTAATACTAGTATACTGAATTTCACAAGTAGATGTCACACTTGAATCAGCAGCTGGTCCCGAGTGGAACATAATGAGACTGAGAGAGGCCATGAATGATAGCGTAGTGACTCCGGTCCATTTGACTGTGGTAACTTACCTCAAAGGTGTTTTGCAAACAGCCAATAAACAGAAGAAGAAGAAGAAGAAGCAAATACTGAGGCTCACCCATTGATGTATAAAGAAACTCTGCTTATTCCTTTTAAAAAGTTGCTCAGTAAATAAAACGATTTAATCTTACAGCTCTTCTAGACTAAATAAAATCCTGATAGTAAAGCGAGTAATTTCATGAGGGTGATTTGCTGATTTACAGACGTTTCTTTACCAGTTTAAGTCTCTTCTGCACAAATCGTTGACATAGGGGCTCAGGGCTCAAGTCTTTTTTTTTTTAAATGTTTCCGTTTTGTCACAATGTCAGTTTTTTTAGTCTGACTTAGTCATGTCTTTTTGTCACTTGTCTGTCAGTTACCTTAATTGGCCATGACATAATGTCATAATAACAAATGCCGGTTCAGCCAGTTTGCATAAAATCAAGCTGGTTTAAGTTTGTACAAGAAACTACACCAGCAAAACTGTAAATCTACCCAACTGTAAAAAAAAAAAAAAATGTTTGCTTTGTGTTTGCTATAAAGACACCATTAAACTCAACAAAGCCCTTAACTGAATTGTACTCCCCCATGACTAATAAAGTGACATTTAGGTAAATTGTTTAAATCTTATCTATAACCTCTAATGCTGGGCTTACACCAAAAGATGTTCCCAGTCCCAGACAAAAAGCTGAAAGTCTTTAGTAAATCTAGGAGTTTTACTGGAGTCACGGCTCTCCGTCATCTCCATGGTTCAGTTTAAGGTAGTAATCTGCTCTGTTTCATATCAGTCTTTTCCTAGTCTTGGGTTTGTTGCAGTGACGTAACACAACATGGTTTTATTCATAATGATTTTGGTTATTATCAAGAATGTTTCCATGACTGTAGATTTAAAAATGACCAAAAAAGACACAAAATTACCAAAAATAGGTTTAAAAATGATTGAAAAAGACCAAAAATAGATGGAAAAATGACTAAAAAAAGACACAAAATGGCAAAAATAGATGTAAAAATGATCAAAAAATAAACAAAATTATCAAAAAATAAACAAAATGACCAAAAAAAGGACACAAAATTAACGAAATAGACACAAATTGGCCAAAAATACAGTCATGGAAAAAAGTATTAAACAGTTCAGTTTTTAGTCTGGGACTGGGAACATCTTTTGGTGTAAGCCCAGCATTAGTCTCTTAATCAACCAATAAGAATCCTATGTCTTGTTTTCTTCAGATTGAGGTGCGGGACAGAAGAGAGCCAAGGTACGGAGTGCAGCGCCTTCACTGAGGGAAACATTGGCCCTGGACAACTTCTCTCCTCTTCTTTTCTCTTCTTTTCTTCTCTTCTCTTCTCTTTAATCTCTTCTTCTCCTCTCTCCAATGATCAGGATATCACCCAATCTTAATGCAGACACCAAGTGTACAGGATTCTGTAAGATAAAAAAAAAAACAACACACTGGGATAAACTATATTTTCAAAAAAAAAAAAAGGTTGTACAGTGCATTTAACACTCGACTTTCTCAACGAATACCTTTATGATGAAAAAAAAAGATTTACTGTATTTAAAGTCTTGATTTGTGTGAGAAATTCAATCCTTAAGATGAAGAACCATAATGTCCATCTATGCTTTAACAATGATTTATCTTAAATCTTGCTATTTAATGACTTTGAGTTTGTGTTGTGTACATTCATAACTTCAGAAAAGCGGATTATTGATACTCCTGGTCTACTGAATACAGTAGCAAGTCCATTATTAAAACATTCGAAACACTTCAACACTGACCTGTATGGCTCTTCATCTAAGGACTTTAAAATGTGAGGAATTTAAAGGAGTACCCCATTGCAGCTTTACAGAACCTAACATCTCTGGGAGATTATCTACTGTACATACTTAACAATGTAAATAACATTACTGCTGACAAAAACAGCCGACAACAAAACCTCATCCGACTCTAATGCATTCAAGTATAGTATTTCTACCCTTGGTTTCAATGTTCCTTGTGCCAGAAGAGCATCGGAGTATGTGGAGATCCATTGTGTTTATATGACAGATGGGAATAAAATGAATATCTTTAATGGATATTCCACAGAATAGCAGGGGACTGTGTATTACAATTTTTGACACAGAAAAAAAAAGATGCTTTCCCTTAATGAGCGTGGCCTCAAAAAGAGCCTTATTGTAGTATTTCACCCTACAGTATGTAGTAAAAACTTTAATTGCTGACCTGAATTGCAGCTGTCCAAGTCAGATTTAGAAATCATGTTTTTTGTCCGAGTTCACTCCTTTGTAATTCACCAGTGTGCAGTTTACTCCAGTTTATGGTTCCAGCATACAGTGATCAGTTTACTCTACAGATGTCTTAAGACTGTGTGAATATGGCTGTATGAGTGGACCTTCTCTCAGAGGGAAGCCCCAAGTGCTGCATTGTCTTAAGGTGATGTCACTTATTTGCCTCTATGAATATGAATAAGAAACACTGCTTGTAGTAGTCATAGGAATCATAAGTGGGACAAAAAAACTCCAAACATTGAAGACAAAAGTTCTCTCTGTAACATGAGCAGAATATACTGTGACTTGGTGTCCTACCCTTAAATCCTGACAAACTTCTTATCTATATATGTTTATGCCGTTATGTGCAGGGCCGTAGCCAGTTTTAGACGGATCAATAGTCTGAAGTCGTCCCAGGGTACCGCCTGCATCCCCCTTATAAAGTAGCCTTAAAGTAGCCAAACTGGGTCTCATGCAAGAACATTTTAAAAAACTAATTTTATCTATGAGTTTTGCAAACTTCGGAAGTTGTATTCTCAATCACGCTTCAGCAGAAAAATATTATTTTACAGATTGCGTTTGTTACGTATAAGAAATATGTTTCAACTCAAAGTCTATGTAATAGTCTAGACGGATTTCAGAAAAAAGGCCTCCTATAAGAAGTGAGGAGCATTTATGGGTACAAGTCAGGAACCGGCCTACCTTATATATCTCAAGGGTGCTGAGTCAAAAAAAAATGGTTCCCAAGCGAAATTTTGAGTTTTTGACCTTCTAATTTGTATATCAAATGGCCAATTGCCCATCTTGCACAGTGATTGGACCATTTCCCCTTAGTTTTTTTGTAAGTAGGCAATCAAGATGAGGAAATTAAGTTTCTAATTCTATTAAGTTTTTTACCCCAAACCAATTTTCTCTCGAAATCACGAAAAAAAGTCAAAGTGACGAGAAAATAGTCAAAGTAATGAGAAAAAAGTTGAAGTCACAAGAAATTGTCAAAATGAAAAGAAAAATGTTGAAGTCACATGAAAAAAAGGTCAAAATGAAAAAAAAGTCAAAATCATGTAAAAAAGTCAAAGTGACGAGAAAATAGTCAAATTAATGAGAAAAAAAGTCGAAATCATGAAAAAAAAGTCAAAGTGACGAGAAAATAGTCAAAATAATGAGAAAAAAGTTGAAATCATGAAAAAAAGTAAAAATGATGAGAAAATAGTCAAATTAATGAGAAAAAAAGTTGAAATCATGAAAAAAGGTCAAAATGACGAGAAAATAGTCAAATTAATGAGAAAAAAGTTGAAATCACAAGAAATTGTCAAAATGAAAAGAAAAATGTTGAAGCCACATGAAAACAGTCAAAATGACAAAAAAAAGTTGAAATCACGAAAAAAAGGTAAAAATGAAAAAAAGTCGAAATCATGAAAAAAAGTCAAAATGATGAGAAAATAGTCAAATTAATGAGAAAAAAAGTTGAAATCATGAAAAAAAGTCAAAGTGACGAGAAAATAGTCAAATTAATGAGAAAAAAAGTTGAAATCATGAAAAAAAGGTCAAAATGAAAAAACAAACAACCTTTCACCCAGGTGCCTGCTGTTTGTGTCCCTATTAAACTTCATAGTCATCATTCATCATGGCATACTTAAGTGAACATAGCTACTTAACTTGTGTCATTTACGTAATATTCCTTAGTAATATTCCTAAGTATGGAAGTGCCAATAACTTGCAGGTCAAAAATGTTTGCAGCCTGCTACAAAAAAATGGTTTTGGTCTCCATAGCTAATTTCCATGTGCATGACAACTGAGAGGGGGTGGCTTTTTTAATATAAATGACCTTGTTTTTTTAAATATTAAGGCTTAAAGTTTTGCATGATAAGAGCATAGCTGAAGCGTGAGCAACTACAGAACCATAGAAATTGCCAAGCAAAAATTATTTTAACATAATAATGAATCCAAAAATAAAGAAAGGGAAAGTTGACTATCCACCATGAGTTTAGAATTTCCAAAAATAATCTGTTCATACTGTTCCAACACTTCTTGCATGAGGCCCATTGAGTCTAACAATATTTGAATCAGCTTAGAAAAAGACACACCATGTGTTACAGTAATAAAACAATAACCCAAAAATAATGTCAAATAACATTTTTAAAAGTATTATTTATGTAGCATTGTGACTAATACTACCCAGATTATTGTTGCTTTAACAACAATGTACCTTGATGTAGCACTCCAGACGAAGCCACTCGTGTCAGTATGATAAGTATGATATGGATCACTGCTACACCAGCAACATAAAAGTTGTCCTTTCTATAGGACATTTCAAACAAGGCAACCTAGAAGTGATTGGCTTGACACACCTTATAGCAGCTGTTCTCAACCTTGGGGTCCGGACCCCAATTGGGGTCGCGAGATGATTTCTGGGGGTCGCCAAATCATTTTGGAATTCAGCTCTGTCTCCACTGTGTTAAAGTGTTCATGTGTTAATGTGTTTTAGTCTTTTTGGTCACATAATGTCTTTTTTTTTTTCATTTTGGGTCTTTTTTTTGATCATGTTGTGGTCAATTTGTGCCTTTTTTGGTCATTTTGGGTCTTTTTTGATCATTTTGTGGTCAATTTGTGTCTTTTTTGGTCATTTTGTGTCTTTTTTGATCATTTTGTGGTCAATTTGTGTCTTTTTTTGGTAATTTTGTGTCTTTTTTTAGTCTTTTTGTGTTTTTTTTGTAATTTTGTGTTTTTTTGGGTCATTTTGTGTCTTTTTTGGTCATTTTGTGTCTTTTTTCAATCATTTTGTGGTCAATTTGTGTCTTTTTTTGGTCATATTGTGTCTTTTTTGATCATTTTGTGGTCAATTTGTGCGTTTTTTGGTCATTTTGTGTCTTTTTTTAGTCATTTTGTGTTTTTTTGGTAATTTTGATTCTTTTTTGATCATTTTGTTTCCTTTTTTTGGCTGATCTGAACTGTGCGTGTGAGATTGTGTTCAGTCAGTGGGGGTCGCGGACAATATGCATGTTAAATTGGGGGTCGCGACTCAAAAAGGTTGAGAACTACTGCCTTTTCGGACAACTCATGAGGTAACCATGGAGATACTGTGTTTCCTGTGCTACTTTCAACAAAACAATCGCACCTATTTCATGAATAGGGCAATACTTGCAAGGGCATTCTTCACTCAGTTTGATGGTGTTGCCAGTATGAGGTCAACAATGTACCCATGAGCACAGTTCTGGGCCTCTGGAGGCTACAGCCTCTTGATATGTCTGCATCAACGCTACTGATTGTCATTGTATCAGTGACAATATGATTCTAACATGTGACAAGCTGCAGTTGCACAGTATGACAGAGCATGCTGTAATCCAGAGCACCACGGGGCTTTTATCCCTCTCAGAGCAGCACTTCAGGCCGATATGCTGTAACTGAACCTCCTAAGGCACCCGACCTGGGTCGAGTCATCACAGGAATTAAATTAGTTGTGTCATAAAAGCACACAGTTAATCGTTTCTTATGAGATTGGCATGCTTTGCCCATTTGGTGGGGTGGGGGCATGATCATATTGTGAAACACTGAGAAGTTATTGGATCCATTTCACGGGAAACAATTCAACCAACCAGGTGATCTGCAGCTGTTTATTTAATGGACGATATCACAATGGAAATACAATCCAGTGAGGGATTTTACTGCATTATATTTAACTGTAATCCATGTAAGGGATGCACTATTAACAAGAGCAATTCATCTTAATTAACCCATAAGAACCCAAACCCAGTTATCCTTTAAGAATGTGTTCTATAAGTGGACCACATAAAACACATTTCTGATGTTTTCAACAAAAAAAATACTATCCCTATAAGTGTCAAAGATCTGTGATGTGACATAAATGTTACAATGGCTGTTTATGGTATTTATGTTTATAATACTTAACTACTAGACACCTTTTCTGCTTACAGAGACACAAATTTGCCTTTTTCTTTTGCATCTCACAATTTTGATAAATGTTGTAGAGATACAAAAGAAAAAGGTTGTTATTTGTTACAAATTGTTATTTGTTTTTATTTATTATTAATTTATTATTATGTTACTTAAAAACAAATCTGAAAAATTATTTGTTGTTAAACTGCACTATTAATGTCACAATTTTGATAAATGTTGTAGACATTAATAGTGCTGTTTAACAACAAATTATTTTTCAGATTTGTTTTTAAGTAACATAATAATAAATCAATAATAAATAAAAACAAATTGACCATTTGCCTTTTTGTTTGCATCTCAATAACATATATCAAAATTGTGACTTTAATTTGTTCAGGAAATATGGTCAGAACAAGTTAAATGCAATACAGGACAATGTGTTTAAACTTAGCCTAAAAAAAAAAAAGCTTTTTGAAATTAGCTACTTCTTCACATTTCTGTTTCCAGTCACAGCCACATTTTGGAGAAGTCACTTCCTGTCACAGTCACATGACCACCACACCAGGGTGTTGAGTATGTGTCACTTAGGCATTTAATGAGTTAAAGTCAAACATAAAGCTGAATATGGGAGATTATAGAAGATTTAAAGTGTTTGTTACCGGGTGTCACCATGGGTTCTTATGGGTTAAAATATCAGATGACATCATTACTTTAACAAAACAATATAGATGTTGTTACATTGTTGCAAAGGTGTGTTCCGATCAAATGCGAAGCAGATTTTCGGTTCGCAAATATGGCCGGTTTTACCTCTACAGATACCACATACCTTAGCGACGTTCATTTCCGACGGAAATAACCTCTACTGATGCCTTATACCTGTTGGTAAAGTCCCAGAAACACCAGAAAGTTTGTCAAGACTGTCCTTTCCCGAAATACGAGCCCATGTGTTGAACAGCAACTTATCAAGACCCATGTTATAGTTAGTGGCGCCCCTTAGTGCAGCTATTCTCAACCTTGGCGTCCTGACCCCAATTGGGGTCGCGACATGATTTCTGAGGGTCGCCAAATCATTTTGGAAGTCAGCTCTGTCTCCACTGTGTTAAAATGTTCATGTGTTAATGTTGTTGTTAATGTTTTAGTCATTTTGGTCATTTAATGTCTTTTTTGGTAATTTTGTGTCTCTTTTGTTAATTTTGTGTCTTTTTTTTGATCATTTTGTGGTCAATTCGTGTCTTTTTTGGTCATTTTGTTTCCTTTTTTTGGTCATTTTGTGTCTTTTTTAGTCATTTTGTGTCTTTTTTAGTCATTTTGAGTCTTTTTTTGGTCATTTTGTTTCTTTTTTTTGGTCATTTTGTGTCTTTTTTGGTCATTTTGTGTCTTTTTTTGGTCATTTTGTGTCTTTTTTGGTCATTTTGTGTCTTTTTTTAGTCATTTTGTGTCTTTTTGTGGTCATTTCGTTTCTTTTTTGGGTAATCTGAACTGTGCGTGTTCAGTGAGCGGGGGTCGCGGACAACATGCATGTTAAATTGGGGGTCGCGACTCAAAAAGGTTGAGAACTACTGCCCTAGTGGGCCAGTGGGCAGGAAGCCAAGGTGGAAGCGAGGATACGAAGTATGAAGAATGAAAAAGTTATCTTAGGGTGGATGAGTGAAAAAAATCACAGAATTTTAACCCAGGATACTGGTTCGTTTCCTATGTGAAAACAAAAGTAAACAATGTTATTTGAAGTAATGTAACTTAACATCCATGTGTACATTAATTTTACATTTTTAACTAACTTTTATAATGCATAAACATGTACTTTTGCCCTAACCTTTAGGTAGTTTTTTGCAAAAACCTGAACCAAACTGTGACCGTTACATGTACGTATGAGGTCATGTTGATCTCCTGTAATCTGTACGGGCGCTTATTTTGGAAACGCTCCTGTGGGATTTGAAAGTTGGAAAGTGACATATGAGGTTGTATGGTTTGGAGGACTTTTGAGTTTTCTTCCACATCTGATTTTCAGTGATGTCAGGAAAATCTTGATGCTTAAATAAGCATTACCATCGACTTTGTTTGTAATCGATCTGCGCAAAAAATTTGCTTCGCATTTGTCTGAACTCCTGAACACACCTTAAAGGTATACTATGCAGGAATTTTTGCTTATTGGTAGTAAACAAAACATTAAAACTTGTCCCCTCTGCCCTGGCTCAGTGAAAGCAAAACCCCAGATTCATTATTGCTTTGGAACAAGTTTTTTTCAGTATTGTGTCCACAATTTTTGTAGCTTTGTAGCCAAAGCGTGATGTCCCAAAATTATTTTAACATTGGTGGCAGAGGTGGAAAAAGTATTCAGATCTCTTACTTAAGTAAAAGTACGAATACCACACTGTGAAATTACTCCACTACAAGTAAAAGTCCTGCATTCAAAATGTACTTAAGTGAAAGTACAAAAGTATCAGCATCAAAATGTACTTAAAGTATCAAAAGTACTCGTTATGCAGAATGGAGCCGCTCAGATTATTTTATATATTCCAAATATTATATTAGATTATTATTAATGATGCATTTCTCAAGGTAGGGCTCATATTGACTACTTAATATTCTGTTATGAGGTTTATTTTAAAAATTGTCTAATCACCTAAATTTAGTGTTTTTTTTATGTTAAACCTCAACCTGTAAAGTAACTAAAGCTGTCAGATAAATGTAGTGGAGTAAAAAGTACAATATTTGCCTCAAAATGTAGTGAAGTAGAAGTATAAAGTGACATAAAATGGAAATACTCAAGTACCTCAAAATTGTACTTAAGTACAGTACTTGAGTAAAAGTACTTTGTTACTTTCCACCACTGATTGGTGGTCTCTTAAGATACAGACACACACTAATAGTGGGTCACAAGTGATGATGGAGGCTTTTGTATGAGTCAATGATGTGTTTATATATAAATTAGGAAAATCCTGCATAGTATACCTTTAAGAAATTAAGGACTTAACTTCATATATAATACAAAAATATAATGGGGAAATGCTAGGTAATATACCTAATCTCAGCCAGATATTAACCTAGTAAAGTATCTTGTATTGGTTATTGATGCATCCCTATGCTATATACATAAAATGAGCAGATAGCTAGATGTGTAGTGTGTTTTTCAGAATGGTAGCTAGCTAACTCTCAGGAAGCTGTGAACACAGTATTGTATTAAAGGCTCATTATGGAAATAATCAACACAGTCAAGTCGGATTAAAGCATTTTTAGTCAATGCTCTTATAATGTGATCATGGTCAAATGGCACATTACAGCGTGTCTTGCTGGTGAGATTTCAGTTTGACACATTTTTGTACAGTAGTTGTTTTTTTCTTGTACTGCGCCTTTAAGACAATATGAAAACAGCCCTTATGCTGAATCTAATGATGCTGACCATGCAGGCTCTGCACAGACCTTAGCCTACATCTATCAACTATCTTACGGTAGGAGTGGTGGGCCCTCATTTAAGAAAAGTTTCTTTCACTTTTACCTTGACGTAACCTTGCAAGCATTTGAAAAAATAAAATTGACACTTCTGAAAAAGTATCTACAAACCTCATCCATTTGGTATTGCAAGAAATATGTTTTGAAATGTACATGGTCATTTGAGAAAATCAGTGCACTTGCTAAGTCATCAGCATGGTGATTTTTCTTTTTTTTTTATATATCTAATGGTATAAATTGCGGTAATGTCTCTCATATAGTATATATTGTGATTTAGACATCTACTATAGTGCATCATTCATTTGGGAATTCTTTCATGGGCCCAGGACATACTTACAACGAATCTACGAAAACGGAAATAACAAAGAAAAAAAGCCCTGAGGCCTACGTCAGGCTTCCAAGCATCATTACCCGTGTGATCATTGGTTTGGTCTCCTCTCCGGGTATTTTGTTCCTGAGGACTTGACGATGAACTGAAAAATACCTTAACAAGGAACTGACAATACCTTAACCCTGATGAGCACATATTTGTACCACTCCAGGTGCCTCTAAGAACTCTTGATTTAATTCAGATGTGGTGCAGAACCAGCAAAACAAGTAGTGACACTGTAGTTTTTTCTACTAAAGACTACATACTCTGTCTGAGCTCTGATGCTAGTCGGGTTTTACTGCAGAATTGAGGTCAATTCAGTTTCAAGTCGAAGAATTCAAACTAAAACGATTTAAGAATATTTTTCCCCCAGTTATTTAACTTGATTTGGGGAGATATTTTGATATGTATAAAAAAAAAACAACACTTGATTTTCCTTTATTTTTAGTTTGATTAGACTCCAACGCTGAATTCACCTCAATCTTGAATCACATGAAGGCATGAAAAAGAAAGAAAAGTGCATAAAAGGACACAGAGTCGATGAGAAATCATTTCCAATTTCGAGCAGCAAACAAAATGTTTGTTGTCTATGTAAATGCCATTGATATGTCAAGGATTTCATCATGGTTTTTATCATGCAATATCATGTATAAAGACATAATGTTGGGGGTGGGATGGGTCGGGGGTAAAGATGAATACTGTCCAGTGACTTATGTTATGATAATAGTTGACTTTCTGTTATCTCCTGAAATGGAGATGTTGCCAAAATACCATCAACTATCATGTGTTAACATGAAAAAAAGAAGAAATAATCTGTTTTTTGTTTTGTATAACAAAAGAATGATATACTGATATTTGTC
Source organism: Centropristis striata (assembly GCF_030273125.1). NCBI lineage: Eukaryota > Metazoa > Chordata > Actinopteri > Perciformes > Serranidae > Centropristis > Centropristis striata. The sequence continues at coordinate 8,546,421 of NC_081521.1, forward strand.
AAGTACTTCTGATGAGATCTTTGTTTCATGTGTTAACTACAGAATCTTTCCTTTCTGTTATTGTTTACTTTCTATGTATTTTGGTATGATGTATGATGATTGTTGTTCTGTCACATCCAATTTAACATCTCAATTTTGACTCACTAAAGGATGACTGCTTGTTGAATTGTCAACACCCAAAAATGTACAAAAGTCTATTTATAAAGTTGCTTGATCGTGGACAAGTGGACAGTCTGAAAGAGGCTTGTTGCTTTTCATGAATTATGATGACATGCTGATTTTGATTTGAAAATAATGTCTAATTAATTCCTATTTGTGAATAGTATTCCAACTCACCATGATGACAATTTCTGTTATTGAAACACATTTTGAGAAGGTCGAATAAAGATATTTTACATTCAAAGGCATTATCGGGACTGAATCAATGCATCATGTGGATTTAAGGTCAAGCAATAAACACTGTTCTGTTCTGATCGGGAAGACGGTTTGACACACTTTTCACTCTTAAAACATTAAGAGCCCTCTAGATTTTAAGGGATGTAATAAATCTAATGTGTTAAATATAGATGAGTCAGCATTTAATTCATTAGTGGGACAAAAACAATTAAATAAGGGCTACATTAAACATTTATTCATTTATTTAAATAGAAAAATCACTATAGAAAAGTTAAAAAATAAAGGCTATATCACGAGAATAAGGACATCTGTAACATCCCTCCTGCAGTATACCTCACCTAGCGGTAACCTCACCTAGCGGTAACCTCACCTAGAGGTAACCTCACCTAGTGGTAACCTCACCTAGAGGTAACCTCACCTAGCGCTAACCTCACCTAGCGCTAACCTCACCTGGCGGTAACCTCACCTGGCGGTAACCTCACCTAGCGGTAACCACACCTAACGGTAACCTCACCTAGTGGTAACGTCACCTTGCGGTAACCTCACCTAGTGGTAACCTCACCTAGCGGTAACCTCACCTAGAGGTAACCTCACCTAGTGGTAACCTCACCTAGAGGTAACCTCACCTAGCGCTAACCTCACCTAGCGCTAACCTCACCTGGCGGTAACCTCACCTAACGGTAACCTCACCTAACGGTAACCTCACCTGGCGGAAACCTCACCTGGCGGTAACCTCACCTGGCGGTAACCTCACCTAGCGGTAACCTCACCTAGTGGTAACCTCACCTTGCGGTAACCTCACTTAGTGGTAACCTCACCTAATAACAGAAACAGAGAGCTAATTGAAAAATGGTGACAAAAATGCTGAATATCTCCAAGAGAAAAAGAGAGGGTACCATGAAAGTCACGTTAGCCTCGGGTTTACCAGAGTCTGCTAAAGGACGCTAACGGTGAATTAGCCGTGTGCTAACTGTATCCTAAATCAGACATGTGGCTCTCCTCACTGTAAAACAATAAAACAATGAGCTGCTGAGTTTTTCAGGGGAAATTGAATCTTTCTGGGTAAGTTGAATAAATATCACCGTTATCAACCATCGTTATCAACACATCCGGACTGTACTTCTGTCCTTCACAATAAAATACAGTACAGTAAAAATAAAGCTATACTTTTAAAATCGTCTCCTGAGTGTCTCCCAAGCGTTCTTACTGTTTTCTCTCATCAGAGTTACTTTCATATTGTAATTAGACATGTAAATCTCCATTTACATAAATGAAATTTCACATGTAGATTGTTAAATATGTATAAATCAATTAAACCTACATTGATGTGGCGGTCTTATTCGAAATGACCGTGAAAACACCGGAAAGTGCAGATGTGTCTGATTTGGGATACAGTCTTTATAACACTTTCTTGTGTTTCACAGGCTTTTTGAATTGAAGAAAACAACATTAACAGTTTGAACATTTAATTCAAACAAGAAACCAGACATGAACATTTAATGCAATATCTGCCTTTTTAATGATAAATAAAACCAAAGAATAATTTTAAGCAATTAACCCAGGCATGTCCAAAGTCCGGCCCGGGGGCCAATTACGGCCCGCTGTCAGATTTCATACGGCCCGCAGCGTCTTATAATGTCTAATAATAAATATTTGTCTCTGTCAGATTTTAAAAAATCAAAACACTTTAAATGTGTGATTCCTCCTTTCACCACAGGGGGCAGCACCATTCTAATGCTATCCGGCTCTGCACTTGTTTATATCAGGTTTATATACAGTCATTGGCTCTGCATCTTTGCCGCAAAACCTTCTCCATTCATTTCTGCCATGGCGACTGCAAAGAAAAAGAGGAAAGTTGACAGCGGGGGCCGCCGCTTTCAGGAGCGGTGGGAATTACAATATTTCTTCACTGAAAATCGAGGCTATTGTGTTTGTCTAATTTGTAACGAGGCGGTTGCCTTGTTTAAGGATTTTAACATAAAGAGACACTATGAAACTAAACATGCTACATATAAAAAGCTAACAGGGAGTGACCGCGCTGAAGGTGAAGGTGAAGCAACTCCAAGCTGCTCTGGCATCGCAACAGCGATTCTTCACGCGGGCCCGTGAGTCAAATGAAAATATCACCAAATCCAGCTACAAAGTGGCCATGCTAATAGCTAAACATGGCAAACCTTTTACTGAAGGTACATTCATCTGTGACTGTGACTGACAAGACTGTGACTGACAAGACTGTGTCATGAAAATGGTGGAGAACATTTCATGAACGTTTGCTTGGCACGCAATACTGTGGCACTGTGAGAGTTGAGGACATATCGTCCGATATTCAGAGACAACTGGGGGACAGCGGAGTGGCTTTTGATTATTTCTCATTGGCCTGCGATGAAAGCACAGATGTATGTGACACTGCACAACTTCTGATTTTTTAAAGAGGAGTTGACGACAACATGAACGTGACGGAGGAGCTGCTTGATCTTAAAAGCCTTAAAGGGCAAACCAGAGGAACGGATTTATTCAATTCTGTTTGTGAAGCTGTTGATGATATGAAACTGCCGTGGAGTAAAGTTTCTGGGATCATTACCGACAGTGCGCCTGCCATGGCTGGTGAACGAAGTGGATTATCCACACTGATCTGCAATAAAGTCAGCGAAGAAGCAGGTAACGCCATTAAACTTCACTGTATCATTCACCAGCAGGCTCTGTGCGCCAGACATCTCAAGTTTGTCGTTGTTATGAAACCAGTGGCAAAGGCAATAAATTGTATTCGCTCTAAAGCTCTGTACCACCGACAGTTTCAGCAGTTCTTGCGCGACATCCAGGCTGAATACGGTGATGTAATACAACTTAGCCACCTCACAACGATGTGAGGTGGCTAAGTCGGGGGTCTGCACTGCAGCGATTTTTCTCTCTGAAAGAGGAAATTGGACATTTTTTGGGTGAGAAGGGACAACTAATGGAAGAACTGTCCGATCCTGTGTGGCTGGCAAATCTGGCTTTTTTGGTTGATATAACGAAGCATCTAAATGCGCTGAATGTTAGTCTTCAAGGAAAAGATGCAGTTGTGAGCCAGCTGTACGCTCACATCAAGGCTTTTGGAACCAAACTGCAGCTCTTCCAAAGACACTTGTCCCAAACAGAGCCCTGCACCGTGCACTTCCCAGCTTTGAAAGAGGTAATTGACAGTTTCCCGCAGGACAACATCGGTGCGCAAATGAACAGTTATGCGACAGCTATCACATCTCTTTCTGCGGAGTTTAACAAACGCTTTCTGGACTTTGCAGTTATTGAAAAGGACATGTTGCTTTTCTCTGCTCCATTGTCCTCGGACCCCGATGATGCTCCTCTCCAGCTGCAGCTGGAGCTCATTGAGCTGCAGTGTTACAATGAGTGCCGCGGAAAACACCAGCAGTGTTCACTTGTTGACTTTTACCGACAGATGGACAAAGGCAGGTTTCCAAAACTGCGGTCATTCGCTAAGAAAATGCTGAGCTTATTCGACTCTACTTATTTGTGCGCGCAGACATTCTCAGTCATGAACTTCAACAAAAACCGACTGAGGTCAAGGATGAGTGACTCCCACTTACGTGACATTTTACGCATATCAACCACTGGCTTCAAGCCAGATATGGCCTCTTTACTGGAAGCTAAATCTCAGTATCATCCTTCTCATTAGTGTCAGCAAGTTATATGTTCCTTGATCAATCTGCAATTAAGTGTTTTGAACCATAATCTCTGTCACTATGTGAAAAGCCAAAAGCACTCTAATGTACTTGGACTTATGGCACTTATTTTATTAAAGTCTTGAATAAGATTTGGTTGTAAAAGTTGAAGTTGTACCTGAAGATGTGACACAAGCTATTGCTTTCAGAAAGATATTGTAAAAGACAAGGGAAAAATTAACTTGTTTTAAATTTTAATAACAGACCACTTTGCATTACTTATAGCTCCTGTTATTCATGTATTCATGCGTTATTCATGAGGAAGTTATTTATCAAACTCATGGATATTTAAGGTATTTTCTCCAGTTTGTTCTGCAGATATGAATGAAAGGCAGAATTGTGTTTTTATAGTTGTTCACGTCTGTATGAGTGGCATATATTTGGTTACATTTCCATTTGAAAAATAAAGGTAATTGTGACAATGAATATTGTTTTATAACAGTGAGTATTTTAATGTAACTTTTATGGTTAAAGAAATGTCAGAAAAACCTATTGGCCCCCGGGCATCTTCACTTTATTTAGTCTGACCCTCTTTGCAAAAAGTTTGGACACCCCTGAATTAACCGTAGTCATGTCTAATTAACCATAGCCATTAACCACTCAAAATAAATATAAATATCAAAATCAGTGTGCCAAACAATTTTTTTGACATTGTTTCATCATTTTTACATGAATTAAGTTCACAGACCATTTTTTTAAATTTCCAATACTATAAAAGTGACTTTCAGATGTTTTAACATAGAAGATGAGTGCAGGTCTAGAGCAGCTATTCTCAACCTTGGGGTCCCGACCCCAATTGGGGTCGCAAGATGGTTTCTGGGGGTCGCCAAATCATTTTGGAAGACAGCTCTGTCTCCACTGTGTTAAAGTGTTCATGTGTTAATGTGTTTTAGTCTTTTTGGTCATTTAATGTCTTTTTCTGGTAATTTTGTGTCTCTTTTGGTCATTTTGTGTCTTTTTGGTAATTTTGTGTGTTTTTTGGTCATTTTGTGTCTTTTTTTTAATCATTTTGTGGTCTTTTTGTGTCTTTTTTGGTCATTTTGTGGTCAATTAGTGTCTTTTTGGTCATTTTGTTTATTTTTTTTGTAATTTAATGTCTTTTTTTTTGGTCATTTTGTGTCTCTTTTGGTCATTTTGTGTCTTTTTTTTATCATTTTGTAGTCAATTTGTGTCTTTTTTGGTCATTTTGTTTCCTTTTCTTGGTCATTTTGTGTCTTTTTTTAGTCCTTTTGTGTCTTTTTTTGGTCATTTTGTTTCTTTTTTGGGTGATCTGAACTGTGAGATTGTGTTCAGTGAGCGGGGGTCGCGGACAACATACATGTTAAATTGGGGGTCTCGACTCAAAAAGGTTGAGAACTACTGGTCTAGAGGAAAACATTTGATGTTACATTTTTTTGTAAGGCCTGTATCCATCAAAATGCACAAAGTTGTGATTGAAACAGGACTGTTTATGTGATTAACAGCCAAGCCAGAGCATGCAGCTCTGCTGTAGTGTTGAGGGTGAGTCACACAACCAAAAATATCACACAGGGCCACTGCACACGGATGAAACCGCCTGTGTCTCCAGAATCTGCAGCTTGTCACAGTAAGTACCTGTAATTCATCAGCGAGTTCGTCCTCTGTGTGGTCTGCTTTTAGCAACTACCACACTGGTTGCCCAGCAGTGTTATTTATTGAATTCTGTGTTGTAGCCATTTGGAACTGTGAAGCAGGATGAGATACCACAAGGCTGGCTCCACTAAAGTACAAAGTTCTACTTTTAGAAACCTCAAAGCTTTCACTGCCATTCTGGCTTGGAACTGACATTTAAGTTAATTCTTCACCTGGGACGAGAGCTGGCTATTGTTTAAAAATGTATCATACCAGTACCAATACCATACACTTAAAGCATAGTTGCTCAAAGTGTGGCCCAAGGGCCAAAGACAGGCCTCAGGTACATTTTGTGCAGCCTCTTCCACTGTCCATTTCAGTTCTTTCACTTTTAACCTTTTGATGCACAACATGGGTCAAAAATGACCCTGGTGGTAATGAGCCTCTACCACCAGTATGAATGTGTGTGTGAAAGGGTGAATGAGCGCAGTCTGTAGTGTAAAGCGAGTTGAGTGGTCGCAAGCGACTAGAAAAGCGATATATAAGTGCAGGTCCATTTACCATTTACACGACAACAACACATGCCATTTGTAAAAGCCAGCGAAGCAGTGTTCCCAACTTAGCGACTTTGTTGCTAAATCTAGCGACTTTTCAGACCCCCTTAGCGACTATTTTCAAGAAAGCGACTGGAGACAAATCCAGCGAATCCTTCTTACTCTTCTAAATGAGCTGCCAACAAGCCGGAGGCGGCAACCCAGAGGTTGCCTGGCTTCATCACACAAACATGCTCACAATGACAATTTCAGATCGTGTTTCCCAAGTTAACCATCTTAATTTAGTGTGTTAGTATGTTAGCATTTGATAATAAGCACTAAGCAAAAGGTACAGTGAGGCTGATGGGAATTTCTTTTAGTTTTGAAGGTTTTCCGGGCACATCCAACTGGTAGGAGGCCCCGGGGAAGACCCAGAACACGGTGGAGAGATTATATCTCTCTCCTGGCCTGGGAACGCCTCGGGGTCCAGGAGGAGCTGGATGTTGTGGCTGGGGAGAGGGATGTCTGGAATGCCCTGCTTAGCCTGCTGTCCCCGCGACCCGGCCCCAGATAAGCGGAGGAGGATGGATGGATGTATGGTATTTGCTAATTTTCCAAACTATTGGACAGTCATAAATTTGACCTGCTGATCATCAGTGTTTCTGTATTATAATTTATCATTAGAGGGACATGACTGTGTGCATCAATTTCATACAAACCACTGGTTAGTTTTTTGTTTTATAGGTATTTTAGTCAAATGTCAACGCCATGGTGGCATATGGAGAAAAAGTCAGGGGATCACTGAAGTCAACAGGATTGATCCTCTGGGGAACATGAATGTCTCAAAGAATTTTTGGCAATGCATCAAAAAACTTGGTGAGCCACTTCAATCTAGACTAATTTATTTGTTTATGTTGATAAAACAATAACATTGACACCTTTCCCAGTATTTTTAGCCCTATCTCATTCTGTATAATGGTTGGTCGATTAATTATCTCAGCAGTTAACTTGTCTTTGCATCAGTTCCTCTAAGAGAGCCCCAGAAGCAGGTGTTGATTTACAGTGGCAGGTTTCTCCTGGTTAGAGAAGCTGTGAAATGAATCTCATAGAAAAGCTTTTGACTGATGGATCTGGACATTGTCACAGCATTAGTGATCATCAGAGGTTTTAGGAGTCTGTGTGGTCCTTTTCTGCTGCTCTCAGTCCTTCTCGACCTACCACGCTGTTACAAAACAGCGAGCAAAACCTCTTTCACTTGTTTTCTGCCAACCTACCACAGTCAGCCTCGCTCACGTAGAATCTGTTTGACCTACCACAGTGTGACAGCTATTTATCAAGATATTTTTCTTACAGTTCCACTCTGCAAGTATGCTGCGTTATTTTCTGTGCAATTCCTGCAAGATATGGATCAATGATGCTGCAGTTTCAGAAACACAACATACTGAGAATGATTCTTCCATGAGAAGTGGAAAGAAAAAAATCCCCTCATCTTCAAAAAAGGTGTGTCTAAAAACAAGATAATAACACTAAATCTGAGGGAAATGATCTTGCTGCATGGACAGATCATTTCACTTGACAAGTTTTCTTAAATTTAGATTATTAAATCTAGAAATAAGCATGTTGAACACTTAAAATAAGAAATTAACTCTTAAAAAAGATAAATTAAAGCTGCAAGCAGTGATGAACTGGTCCGAGCAGAGTGACCTGATGATTATTTGTTTCTTACGAAGATAAAAAAAAACTTTAGATTTAAAAGTGTTAATTTTGTCCCGTCAAGGTAAATTATCTGTCCATGCAGCAATATCCTTTCCCTCAGATTTAGTGTTTTTATCTTGTTTTTAGACACATCTTTCTTGCAGTGTAATTCCCAAGTTATTCAGAGATCAATACAGTTAGTCCTGTTTCAGTGTCCAAAACAAATACAACAATGTAATTTCCACAGCTGTTACATCAGAAGTCTATTATATACCTAAAAGGGCCTGAGGAATAATGTTAAAACAAGAATGATACGATTTATGGGATCAAAATGTTTCATCCATTGTATAAACCACATATATGTTGATATAAACATATTTGATACCCTTTAGCATCCGGATGAGATGCAGCTAGCTTTTAGCTAACTCCAATGTAAAACCCTCTGCGTCAATATAAGTTCAGAGCAAATGCTCCTGAAGCAAGGTTACAATAGTTTTGGATTTTTTAGTTGTTTAAGTTTTAATTTCCATGTTATTTTTTGTTTTTAAATTCAGTTAGTTTTAATTAGTTTTTAAGAGTGTGTTTGCTAGTTTTAATTTTTTGGGAAAATGGTTAGTTATAGTTTAGTTTTTATTAGTTTTAGTATTAGTTTTAGTTTTTTTGTAATGGGGTATTGTTTGGGTGCCAGATTCAAAAAAGTCACAATAAATGTTCATAAAACCAGATAGATGAAGTGTGAGTGTGAGTATGTGCCATAACCACTGTCATGAAGCGGCTCATAGATCACGACAAAACAAGGGAGACCACACATGTTTTCAAGTTATACGGAAATAATGTTTATTTAATTAATTGAAAACGCAAAGAAACTCAATTATGTGAGTCAGTATATCAGTGGTGAGGTGTGTGCATGCATGCAATGTGTTGAAATGCAGGTGTATAAGCTGAAAGTAACTAACAAACTAAACCAGACCAACTAAAACAAACCAAGGTGGAGGCTGTGGAGGAGAGAGAGAGAACTGAGGCCTCAGCTCCTCTAAGGCTGCGTTCAGACTGCAGGCGAATCTGATTCAAATCAGATTCCTACTCAAATCCGATTTTTAGGGCTGACTGGCCATGCTGTTTTAAGCAAGTGTCCAAATCAGATATGGCTCTGTTCAGACTGGGCCACATTGTTGACTGATCTGACAGGTTGCCATAGTAACAGCGTCAGAGCGTCTGACGTCATATAATTGCAACAGCGATTCTTCTCAAGAAGAAGAACAACAAACATGAGGGAGGCAGGTCACCTCAGTATATTGGCCTTATCACTGTCCAGTAGAGGTGCAGAACATCTCAGATCACCAGGGGAGAAACCGGGCGGATGGACGCCCCCGTCGGGCCGCATGAGTCGGGCGCGGCTGCCGGTGGACACCTCGTCTCCGTGCTGCCGGCGCTACGCGGGCCACGTAGAGTGACGTCACGGACAGTCAAAACCGATCTGAGTGTTTGGAGGTTCAGACTGAGACGCATCTGTCCAAATGTGATCTGAAACTACCTCCCGAAGGTGGTTTCGATCCGGTTCGCAAAAATCGGATTTCATGTGATTTGTGACTGTTCAGACTTCAAAAGAGCCATCCAGTTCCAATCTGGATGGGCTAAAAATCAAACAGATTTTGGCTGGCAGTCTGAACGTGGCCTATATAACCTCAGTGATTGAGACTGGATTCAGGTGTGCTCCTCCTCCTCCTCCTCCTCTGCAGACTGGAGTAGTGGCCTGACCTGTGGCTCCTCCTACAAATGAAGAGAGAAAGCATGCCACAACACACAGAGGGGGGGGGGATCATCACCCCGCAGTCTTTCTGTGACCATAAAGGTGTTTATGGTATGGGTACACTGTAAAAAAATAACCTGTTGTTTTTACGGTAAAAAAACGGCAGCTGTGGTTGCCAGAACTTTACCGTAATAAATACGGTGCAACTTTTTCTAATATTACGGTAAAATTATATTAGCACTGTTGATTTCACATTTAAGATTGCCATTTTATTCCATATTTTACCGTAAAAAATATAAAGTCTTTCCATCAAAAGAAACGCTGTTCTGCCATATAATTGACAAAAAAAAATATTTTATAAATGCCGCATGAATTAAAGTTTTTACCTTTAAATATTTCAGTATATTTCTGTTAGAGATATGGTGTATAATACATTTAACAGTTAGAAAAAGTATTTTTACAAAATATAAATGCAAAAATGATGGCTTGTATTTATATTACAGTATATTTTTGCTACAAACATGGTGCCAGAGTATTTTACAGTGGAATAATTTATTTTAAAAAATTTTTTGCCTGATATATACATTTATGGTGTTTCATTGTTACTCAAACTGAATTAACCCATTTATCATTTTACGGTCTTTTACTGTCATGGTTTAGCAGTTTTTCACCGTAAAAGCTACAGACATTTTTTACAGTGTAGGGTTAGAAACTTAAACACTTGATTAAGGCTGGGGCAAGATTTTGGTAAAAGTGAATGAATAAGAGCCTTTTGCAGGTCTGTGATAATATATATTAGACACTTAATATAAATGGTGAAGGTATTACCTTCCTAAATTGATGCAACTCTGAGGATACTGATCACATCTACACTGCAAAAAAGCCAACTTGTATTTTTTGGCCTAAAACAGTGATTTAAGTTGGTAAAACTTGGAAATATAAATTATTGACATTTAGGGCAATAATGTAAGTTAGCACAACAAAGGAAGCCAATTGTCTGCTCAAAAACAAGTTGGTGAGTTGTTGTTACTTATATTTCAAAACAAGGGACAATAGTTCTGCTAGCTCTTATTTGTTTGTTTTTGAAATGCTGTAAAAAGCGGTGAAATTTGGTCATTAGCGAAAGCTAGCGGCTAACTGATGCTAGCGGCTAGCAGACGCTAGTGGCTAACTGACGCTAGCGGCTAACTGACGTTAGCGGCGCTGCTTGTTACAGCTACAAGAGTATCCATTAGCGTATCAGTGCTAACTCAAAATTGTGGTCACAACATTAGCTGACATTTCATAGCGGTGTTACAATCGTGTTGAGTTGACAAAAATCTGAATTCAGAGTTGAGCAAACTAAAAAAAAACCCTTAAAATATTTAGTTTAATTGTCCAACTTGAAATTTTATCGAAGTTTATTGCCTTGAAATTTTGAGTTCACCCAACTTTTCTTTTTTTGCACTGTAGAGGCAAGTTTTAAGCCATCATCTCCAGACTTTGGCAGGGGTTTTGTCTGTGTCAGACACTTTCTTAACTACTTGAAATTTTGTCTAGGCATGGGGTGACATCTGGGTAGAGTGTGCAGAAGGGAGAACACAACGCAAAAACACCGTGGTCAGGGGTTTTTCATTGCCGTCATTGCACAAATTACCCTTGTTTTGCACCGTTGGATGTCTGTGTTTTGTGCCAGTCACATTCAGAAAGTTCAGAAACATGCCCACTCTTGCTGTATTTTCTCTGGACAATGACCCGCTCTATTCACACACAGGCTCAAAGTGACATTACACAGACCATGTACTTGAAAGTTGACAGTTAAATCAGTTAAATCTCCAGTCAAAATTATTCGGACATTTTTGTGTCTCACATAAAGATAAGAGGTAAAATCAAGATCAGGTGAGAGTTGTAGTGCAGGTATAAAAGAGACTTCATGATCTCCAGCCATAAGACTGGACAACACCAGCACAACCTGTGTTGGAGCTTTCTTTATTTCTTTTCTGCACATTTTGCATATAATTTGCACTATGCACATTCTTCACTTAATTTGCACTGAGTTGTATATAGCAGCTATTCTCAACCTTGGGGTTGGGACCCCAATTGGGGTCGCGAGATGATTTCTGGCGGTCGCCAAATCATTTTGGAAGTCAGCTCTGTCTCCACTGTGTTAAAGTGTTCATGTGTTCATGTGTTTTAGTCTTTTTGGTTTCATTTAATGTCTTAATGTCTAGTGGTCATTCTGTGTGTGTTTTTTTAAGTCATTTTGTGTCTTTTTTGGTCATTTTGTGTCTTTTTTTGATCATTTTGTGGTCAATTTGTGTCTTTTTTTGATCATTTTGTTTCCTTTTTTGGGTCATTTTGTGTCTTTTTTTGGTCATTTTGAGCCTTTTTTTGGTCATTTTGTGTCTTTTTTTTATCATTTTGTGGTCAATTTGTGTCTTTTTTGGTCATTTTGTTTCCTTTTCTGGTAATTTTGTGTCTTTTTTGGTAATTTTGTGTCTTTTTGGTCAATTTGTGTCTTTTTGGTCATTTTGTGTCTTTTCTGGTCATTTTGTTTCTTTTTTGAGTCATTTTGGGTCATTTTTGGTCATTTTGTGTCTTTTTGGTCAATTTGTGTCTTTTTGGTCATTTTGTGTCTTTTCTGGTCATTTTGTGTCTTTTTTTTGTCATTTTGTGTCTTTTTGGTCATTTTGTTTCCTTTTTTTGGTCATTTTGTTTCTTTTTTGTATGATCTGAACAGTGCGTGTGAGATTGTGTTCAGTGAGCGGGGGCCGCAGACAACATGCATGTTAAATTGGGGGTCGCGACTCAAAAAGGTTGAGAACTACTGGTATATAGTATATTGTATATTATTGAATGTCTTTTTCTATTAGATTGTTTAGTTTTATTTTTATCTTTATCTAAAAGGGAAATTATTTTGTGTGAAATTGTTGTGGTCGGCTGTAACAAAGAAATTTCCCCGCTGTGGGATTAATAAAGTCAAATCTAATCTAATCTAATCATTTCACTTGTTCTGCACTACAAAGTCTAACTGCAGTAACTACATTTCTGGTTAAAATTGAGTTATGACTAAAAATGATGTCTGATGTCTGTTTTATCTTGTGACAAAGTTTTAGATTTCAATTTTGCTTTATTCCAGAGAATAATGAGATAAAAATTGCAGTAACTACAAAATCCAACTCAAAACCAAAGCAGACCGCATTAAGTGGTCTGATTTGACTTTAATACAGTGGAGCCTTGTATTTCTTCATTGTGTTGAATAGTGAAGACAAAAATAACAGAAATGTATATGTTTATTTGATCGGGTTTTATCGGGGATTAAGTTAAAAAGTGAGATAGAATTATATTAAGACTAAATTATAACATTACTTTATAATATTTGGTCTAAAATACAGAAATATTTAAATATAGTTGTTAACTTTCACTTTTAGTTAACACTTTCAAATACACTTATAACAAATATAAATAATATTTAATATATATATAAATAATAATGATATAAAAGCTGAAAGAAGACAACAACATTATACATACTGCACTCTGGTTTTGCTGTAAAAGGATCTAATAGTAAAGCAAAAACCAGAGTGCAGTAACTACATTTTTAGGGTCAAAGGTCAAATAAATCGTCATGATTTTGAGCATATAAATCACATCATCAATACATGTCACTTGGCCAGTTTGAAAAATGTAAAAAAAACAAACTTTGAAGTAATTTTTCTCAGTTTGACCCTTTGCATAGTTACTGTAGTTAGACTTTGTAGGGCAGCTATTCTCAACCTGGAAGTCAGCTCTGTCTCCACTGTGTTTTCACTTTTTGGTCATTTAATGTCTTTTTTTTTAGTCATTTTGTGTCTTTTTTGGTCATTTTGTTTCCTTTTTTGGTCATTTTGTGTATTGTTAGTCATTTTGTGTTTTTTTAAGGTCATTTTGTTTCCTTTTATGGTCATTTTGTTTCCTTTTTTGGTCATTTTGTTTCCTTTTTTGGTCATTTTGTGTATTGTTAGTCATTTTGTGTCTTTTTTGTATGTTCGTAACTGTGCGCATGAGATTCTGTTCAGTGAGCGGGGGTCGCGGACAACATGCATGTTAAAATGGGGGTCGCGACTCAAAAAGTTTGAGAACTACTGTTGTAGGGTGTAGGGTATTATGTGTTCCCTGTGTTAGAGAAACTGGACCACCAGGGAAAACCGATACAGACACAGGAAAAAGATGCAAAGTCTGTACAAAAGAGGCTCCAGCAGCACTGGTTATGTTACAAAACAACAGGAGCTTCTTGCTGTGTGAGCCACCACCAACCACCAACCACCCAACACCGTGAAATTGTTCCTCTGTGACTAAAGGGGGACGTGGAGGCGGCGGTGGTTTCTAGCCGGATCCCCTTCGGCCACCACAAGATCCTTCCAGTCCCTTGATGTCCAGTTTGTTTTCTCTTCTGTCAGAGTGTGGTGAGTCCACTGGTTACTGGCCGGAGGCTGTCAGGAAGGAAGAGACTGACCACAAACTGTCCTGTGGTCACTCACACATGCAGAACAATCTGCCTTTGTGTGTGTGTGTGTGTGTGTGTGTGTGTGTTCTTGTACTTCTTACATAGTGAGGACCAGAACATGTTTTTAACCAACAGAGTGAGGACATTTTTGCAAAGTGAGGACATTTCGGCCGGTCCTCACTTCTTCAAAACTAGAATTATAGTGAAAATGTCCTTCGTTTTCATCTTTGTCAACTTTTTTCATGCATATTTAAAGGCAAAATTTACTGTGACCTCTTTTAATCTCCCACCCAACAAATACCCCATTACAAAAAACTACAACTAACACTAAAACTAATAAAAACGGAACTAAAACTAAAGCATTTTAAAAAATATACTAAACTAAAACTAGCAAACTCACTCTAAAAACTCATTAAAACTAACTGAATTTGAAAACAAAAAATCACAAGAAAATTAAAAATAATGAAAAATTCAAAACTATTATAACCTTACAAGGGAATTCACTGTTACAATGGGGGCCCTCACAAATATAGAAGTACAACAATGTGTGTGTGCGTGTGTGTGTGTGTGTGTGTGTGTGTTCTTGTACTTCCTACATAGTGAGGACCAGAACACGTTTCTAACCAACAGAGTGAGGACATTTTGCAAAGTGAGGACATTTCGGCCGGTCCTCACTTCTTTAAAGGCTTTTTTGAGATTTCAGACTTTGTTTTAAGGGTTACAAGAGTGTGTGTGTGTGTGTGTGTGTGACAGAGACACAGAGAGAAACAGCAGTTTCTTCCTATCAGTCTATATTTTTGACGTAACGGTATCTACACATGTATACACTCACAACTGGGAACATTTATGACTTTGCCCACAAATATTTGAGCTATTTTTGTCAGACTCCATACAAAGTATATACAGCAAAGAAATGTCTGACATACTTGCTTGGCAGTGTTGTGGTCTTTACTTCATGCTATATGTACTGCAACATATGTAAACAGTTAAAAGCAGAAAATGTCCGGTGCAAACCATGACACCCTCGTCATTTCCTGTCAGGTCTTAAAGGGGCTATAACATGTTCAACATGCTTATTTCTAGATTTAATCATCTTAATTTAAGAAATCTTGTCAAGTGAAATTATCTGCCAATGTAGCAAGATCATTTCCCTCAGATTTAGTGTTTTTATCTTGTTTTTAGACTAAACACCTTTTTTGCAGTGTTTGATGATGTAATTTTTATGTTAAAAAATCATGACGATTTATTTGACCTTTGACCCCAAAAATGTAAACTGCACTCTGATTTTGCTGTAAAAGCTTCTAATAGTAATGCACAAACAGAGAGCAGGAACTACAATGTTGTTTTGAAAGTATTTAACAACTCTATTCAAAGATTTGTGTATTTTAGACTGAACACTATATAGTAATGTTATATTTTAGTCGTAATATAATTTTATCTCACTTTTTTACTTGATCACTATCTAGATCAGGGGTCTCAAACTCAAATTACCTGGTGGCTGCTGGAGGCAGTATCAAAATGACCAAAAAAAGACACAAAATTACTCAAAAAAAGACACAAAATGATAGGAAAAAAACTCAATTACATAAAAAAAGACACAAAATGACCAAAAAAAAGACACAAAATTGCTAAAAAAAAAAAAAAAAAGACACAAAATTACAGAAAAAAACACTAAAATACTTAAAATGACACAAAATGACCAAAAAAAAGACACAAAATGACCAAAAAAAGACAGAAAATTATTAGAAAATCATTGTTAACTGGCATCAGCTTGTGTTTTCATTTTCTACAAAAAAAAGGAGTATCTGTGGTACTTCAAATAAACATGTGAACACTTTTTCTTACTTTTTTGCAAACCAACAGGTGGTGCCAAGGCCAACAAATGATCGTTATATTTACAATATAACACTGGTGGTCACAGTGGCCCCCCATCACAGAAAGAAAAGCTGATGTGGCCCCCACCGAAAAAAGTTTGGGGACCCCTGCTCTAGCCTTAGTTTAGTTTACTTAAAAAATACACAAAATCACCCAAAAAAGACACAAAATGACCAAAAAAAGACTCAAAATGACCCAAAAAATACACGAAATTACCAAAAAAAGACACAAAATTACCCAAAAAAAAGACACAAAATTACCAAAAAAAAGACACAAAATGACCCAAAAAATACACAAAATTACCACAAAAAAGACACAAAATTACCCAAAACAAGACACAAAATTACCCAAAAAAAGACACAAAATTACCCCCCAAAAAACTCACAAAATTACTTAAAAAAACTCACAAAATTACCCAAAAAAAAGATACAAAATTACCACAAAAAAAAAGACACAAAATTAACCAAAAAAGACACAATTGCAGTCGGTAAATAGAGAATATCAGCTTTCCTTTCGTGATGGAAACTGACACTTTGCTCCTTGTGAAATACAGGTCAAGTTCCCAGAGTTAAAGAAAAATAGACTTTGAAGATTGTAATGTTTTTCATGCATTTTTGATGTTTGAGAATGCAGTTTCGTGATCATTTGGCCTGAACCAATTTCCTTCACACAAGGGACAAAGTCAGCACAAAGAGTTGTTTTTTGACAACGTCAGCAGTCATAAAAATAGGTTTAGCTTTAATAGTCAGCATCTGTGTGTATCGGGAGGTGATACACTCAAAAAAAGCAAACTGGGTGTCTGCTACCTTCTCCTAAATCTAACATTGAGCTTCCACTAAATAAAATTATGTTTTGTGGTTGAACAGTTTTAAAACATGTAGTTTTAGCATAAAATGCAACACTTTAAAATGTACTAGAATACTTTATGTGAAAACAACCTAATTAAATTGCTGAATATAATACTCTTTAAAAATTATTTATTTCCTGAATAATTACTGTTATGTTCATTTTCATATGATAAAGGTAATCTTTTAGGCTAAACCACTTCAACCTAACTTTGTTTTGTTGGCTCAACACAATTAATTCATGTCCTGCACTATTTTAAAAAGTAGTTGTAACTACCCTATTAAATAAAGTAAGTCTTAATAATGTCATACACGTTTAAATGGCCCAAGAAAATTATGTTCGTATGTTACAACTAGAAAATTTCCTCTGGGGAAATTCTGAAAGGGCCACGGGGGCTACTGCCGGTGTGTGTACACTATGATGATATTCTTCAGAGATTTCAAACTATGCCCTTTAACCTCAATATGTGTGTGTGTGTGTGTGTGTGTGTGTAGCGAAAATCGCATAAAGTTACCTGTGTATGTGTGTAATTAAAATCACAAAGTTACCTGTGTGTGTGTGTGTGCGTGTTTGAAGCAGGTGTATGCATGTGTGAGGAGTGTGCGCACTGACGCGCATGTGTGTGTATCTGTAACTGTAATCACATCAAAGATCAAAGCAATCAACTGAATTAAGTGACACCTGTTAATGTTCCGAAAGAGTGACAGCAGCCAGAGTTGAACTAGAATTTCTGGCCTCGAACAGAAAGCATTTTTGGCGAAACCATAATACCTATCATTGATCCGACTTCACTTTGAGCGTCCTGAGTTCTTCCTGAACGTCTACATATGTTTTTTTTAAAGAAAAATGAAAAAATAGCTTTGTTAGAGCGATCTAAAAAAACTGTTCCATATCCCTTTTTTTTTAGAATCTTCCTGCGTTTTTAATATGGGAGCCAATGAGGCTGTTGGTGCGTGTTGTTGGTGCATCTGTGCGTCGTACGCCCAAACTATAACTCTGACAGCTTTACCAGAGGATTGTGAGTGAGAAGATAAATTTTCCTACGTTTCTATGTATAAATTATTTCTGTAGAGTGGAATTTGAGGCCTGGAGCGCAGTTTTCAAATTTATTTTTTGACAGTTTTTCCTCTCCCTCTACACTCTGGCGATGATGTCACACACTGTGACACGAACATTCCGTGCAATACACACCCATTATAATCTCAGAATTTCTCCAAAAATGATCATGGTCATTGAACAGGGATTGATAAAAAACTATATGACCTATCGAAACGCAAATTAATACATCAATACACAAGACTTGTGTCTACTGTTTAAAGTTTAAATGGAGTCTCTAGGTGAAATTATGCCAGAGAAGTAGACATTTAAATATCTCCAATTATTGTTCTTTTTCACTCATTTTTTGTCGGCCATCCCATTCATTTCAATGCAAAATTTTGGGCAGTTTTTCGCGACTTATGTCGCGAAAGATTCGTATTCTGTAGAGAAAAGTAATAGCACACCGATCCCGATCAAACCGCATGTTTTGATATATAATTTGTCCTGCAACTCTTCAAGTTGTAGGACTAGTAGCGGGACGAAATTGCGTCCGGAAGAGGAATAAGAAAAAATCCACATAATAACAGTAGTGCAGCACTGGTCCCTACAGCTATTGCTGTGTGGGACCAGTGCTCGGTGCGATTGCCCCGAGGCCCTAATTACCCTTACAAATCTAGTTGGACTGAGCCCTGGTAATAAATTAACAGTAACGCAAATACATCATGTTGACCCAACATATTTAGATTTTGTTCACTCAACAAAACTGTTTCTCGCTAAATTAAAGCATTTTATTTAGGTGGAAATTATTTCCATAATTTTATTTCGTTCTGGGAACAAGTTATTTTTTTGAGTGTAGAGATAGAGGAAAGGAGAAATCTGAAAGATAAAATGAAAGTCACTTCAAAACTCTTGAAGTCCAGGTGGTTGAGGCCACCACTGAACCAACTGAACCATTGTCTCTCCCACGGAGCCTGAACGCAGCACACCAGGGCCAAGGGTAATATTTAGAGACGCTAAACTCCAAACACAGCTCGCTCCAAACAAAAGAAACCAAAGAACTAAACATGTGGAGATTCTTTTTTTCTCTCTTTTCCATGCAGTGATGTGAGACTATAAATATGAGCCAGTGTCTACTGGGCCATCACAAGGACTTTACTAGGTTTTCCTGGACAGTTACGCAAGATACGACCAAGTGACAAAGGCAGATTTTTTTTATTTTCTAGAGATAAGACTTGTAAGATTTAATAAATAATATTACTTTTTTTACAATGTTACATTCAATAAGTAACATTCATGGATGCTCTCTATTACTGGTGTTTGCTTTCTGCTTGCCTCTTATCCTCCTGTTGAGCAGTGGATACTCAGAAGCCTCCATCTACCACAAAAAAGGTAAGAACTACATCCCTGTAGTTTTTTTCTGTCATTTTGTGTCTTTTTTTTTTGTTATTTTGTGTCTTTTTTGAGTAATTTTGTGTCCTTATTTTTTGGTAATTTTGTGTCTTTTTTTAAAGTAATTTTGTATCTTTTTTTGGTAATTTTGTGTCTTTTTTTAAAGTAATTTTGTGTATTTTTTAGTAATTCATTTTTTTCTGTCACTTTGTGTATTTTTTTGGTAATTTTGTGTATTTTTTAAGTAATTCAGTTTTTTCTGTCATTTTGTGTCTTTTTTTGAGTAATTTTGTGTCTTTATTTTTTGGTAATTTTGTGTCTTTTTTTAAAATTAATTTTGTGTCTTTTTTTTGGTAATCTTGTGTATTTTTTAGGTAATTTTGTGTCTTTTTTGGTAATTTTGTGTATTTTTTAAGTAATTCAGTTTTTTCTGTCCTTTTGTCTCTTTTTTTGAGTAATTTTGTGTCTTCATTTTTTGGTAATTTTGTGTCTTTTTTTAAGTCATTTTGTGTCTTTTTTTGGTAATTTTGTGTATTTTTTGGGTCATTTTGTGTCTTTTTTTAAGTCTTTTTCTGTCTTTTTTTGGTAATTTTGTGTATTTTTTAAGTAATTCAGTTTTTTTCTGTCATTTTGCGTCTTTTTTGAGTAATTTTGTGTCTATATTTTTTCTTAATTTTGTGTCTTTTTTTGGTCATTTTGTGTCTTTTTTTAAAGTAATTTTGTGTCTTTTTTTGGTAATTTTGTGTCTTTTTTAAGTTATTCAGTTTTTTTTTCTGTCATTTTGTGTCTTTTTTTTTTGGTGTAATTTTGTGTCTTTTTTGAGTAATTTTGTATCCTTTCTTTGGTCATTTTGATACTGCCTCCAGCGGCCACCAGGGGCCGGTATTTCAAGAGTGATTGGATAGGATTATCCTGGTCGGATAGGATTAAATCTAGATCTGATCTGAAAATTGGGTATTTCAAACACAGATCCAGATAACCCTGATCCTGAAGATCAGAATTCCACTCCGGTAATCCAATCCTCCTTTGAATTCAGATAAAAGGCTGGATTTGGGTATTTCAAAACTCAAGGCAGATATCTGGATCACCTTGATACCAAAATTTCAGGATCATTCTGATCCCACCTCAGAGGTGGATTTCACTTAGATTGACAAAGTCTCAGCTCCACTTCTCCTAGATATTTTTACTCAAGATGTTCATTACACTTAATCAAGTGTTAGTATTTTACTTTTAATAATTAAAGTAGCCTAATTGAAAGAAATTTTAAGCATAGTAAAATATTTGACCCCACTTTCTGAGACTGCTGTAAATATATCATGCTGCACATGAAGCACCTTCCAAGCATTTTCAAGGTATATTTTCATGCTTCTGATTATTGAAGACAAATTCTGTCAGAAACTTAAAAATGCACTTTTAAAATGTCTTGAAGTAGCTTGAATGTGATTTTTAAAGCATGCAGTAAGGTGTTTGTGTACAAACTGATTATTCTACTTCATCAAATTAGATGATATTTTGCTATAAATGACCATAAAATACCAAAAATGTTTCTTATTGTGTCACTGACCAAACTATAGAGCATGAAAGTAATGCAATTACAATTTCAAGCAGTTTCAATCACTTTATTCATAATCCAATAATTTAAACATTGAATGGATCAATATAATTAAAGCGTTTCCAAGGATTTCCAGCACTCATAGAGACCCGGTTGTCCTTAATAGCTGAGAGGTCCTTGGCTGTGAGTGACTCTGAAAGTAGAAGAAAGAGAAGGGGTATGAGTATATCTTTACGTACACAAAGCATGACATCATCACTAGCATTACTGGAGCATTCTGACACTTATGAATGAACCGTATACTTAATACTCTTACCGTGTAACGTTACGTTTCCTAAGCACTTGTGAGTATAGATTGAAGGAACATGACCAGCGGCTAGACGGAGGCCAGTAGGAAAAAGTACGAATAATATGTACAAACAACAGGTGAGATTAATAGGCACATGTAGAATGTGAATGTAGATTGCAGGGACATAACCAAAGGCCAGACAGAGGACAGAGGTCTGAAAAAGGCCAGACAGGGGACAGAGGTCTGAAAAAGGTCACATAACTGCCACATGCAGAGATATGTGCAGATGTCAGAAGATGCAGGAATAAATGGAACCAAAAGGGTGGGGGGGAAACCACAAAGCTACACAGACGCTAGCAAAAAGGAAAGAGCGAGGAAGATACAGGGGTGCAGCTGCAGCAAAGTGTGATAAGGTGAAAAAATGTGTTATCTATGAAATAAACGTGTTTGCTACAAGAGCTGTGATGAACAAGATTATGTGAGGCCAAGCTAAACGTAGGGCGTATCAGCCACCGGAGCTCTGTTTAAGAGAGTACTCCGTAGTTAGATAGTCAGATCTCTCTGGGTGTTGTGTTGAACAGATGTATTCTATGCAATCTCTGTAAGAGTGATCTCCGCACTTTGCAAACTGCCCAATAAAGCCTGAATAGAGCATTATACCAACAAACTGACTGTCTTCCCTGGTGTCTTTCCTCGCTGCATCAAACAACTCGGTGGGAGAGGTCTGACCGACCGGCGGTCAGACCCAACATACTTCAGCAGTCTGCTCTGTACACATGGAACAGATTTTTTTAAAAGTCTGCCGTGTTGCCAATAATGTAACGCTAATAAACTCTAAACAAGTTGGTGTTAGTTTAAAGAGTTAAGGTATGATGTACGTCCGATTAGTTCCTTTATAAGTTAAACCATAGACTAAAATTAATCAACAAGTCAATGAAGCGGAGTTAGCTACCGTTAGCACGGCCGCGTCTCAATTAGAGATCGCTGCGGCCTGGTTTTAATTAGGTGACAATTCAAGAAGTTGGCTAGCATGATATGTTGGCTGGCGTTCATATGGCCTTGAAACCACTATACATTAGATGACGGTAAACTTACACTTTTGACGTGAAAGTGGTGCTCCCTGTTCCTTTCGTCAGGTAGTCTGCCATGTTTCGTTCCCAGAGTCGGAGACACGACAAGATTTGAAAATCCAGATCCGCCCACATCAACGTCACGGTGATCCACTCTGCCAATGTTTTGAAATACTCAGATAAAGTCAGCAGGATCACCTTGATCCATGACTGAGAAAAGGAGGATTTCGTTATCCGGATTATCCTGATCCAGATTACAAGTTTTGAAATACCTGCCCCAGGTAATTTGAGTTTGAGACCCCTGATCTAGATAGTGATTAAGTAAAAAAGTGAGATAAAATTATATTAAGACTAAAATATAACATTACTTTATAGTGTTAAGTCTAAAATACACAAATCTTTGAATAGAGTTGTTAAATACTTTGAAAACAACACTGTAGTTCCTGCTCTCTGTTTGTGCATTACTATTAGAAGCTTTTACAGCAAAATCAGAGTGCAGTTTACATTTTTGGGGTCAAAGGTCAAATAAAGCGTCATGATTTTTTTGCATAAAAATTACATCATCAAAACACTGCAAAAAAGGTGTTTAGTCTAAAAACCATATAAAATACTAAATCTGAGGGAAATGATCTTGCTGCATGGACAGATAATTTCACTTGACAAGATTTCTTAAATTAAGATGATTAAATCTAGAAATAAGCATGTTGAACACAAATAAATAAACTTGATAAAAACATAAATTAACACTTCTAAATCTAAGGGTTGTTGTTTTTTTTTTATCTTGGTAAGAACCAAATAATTTGCAGTGTAGAAATGTTATGATAGTTTTTTGGTTTTTCATTAGTTTTCATTCATTCATTTTTGTTTTCAAATTTAGCTAGTTTTTAGAGTATGTTTAATAGTTTTAATTAGTTTTTGGTTTCATTTTTAATAGTTTTAGTGTTAATTTTAGTTTTTTGTAATGGGGTATTTGTTGGGTTGAAGATTCAATAAGGTCACAATAAATGTTTCCTTTATTTCCTTTGTCTGATCCATCTCAGCCCCAATAAGTTTATTAAGTCATAAAACCAGATAGATGAAATAGATTTCATATCAACCAAAAAGATTTACGGATGAAAAAAATTGACAAAGACGAAAAACGAAGGAGATTTTCACTATAATTTTAGTTAGTTTGAATTAGTTTTGTCACCACAAAATACAGTTTCAGTTCGTTTTTTCAAAAAAACTCTTTTTTATTTTTATTTCAGTTAACGAAAATGTTTTTTCAATTCTAGTTTTCGTTATTTTGTTAGTTTTCATTAACTATAATAACCTTGCAGTGAAGAATTAGGGCCCGAGCATGATTATTGATTATTATTATTATTTTTATTCTTTGTCCAAAATGATCGCATTTTTCACTGCCTGAACATACCCCAAAACTCATGAAACTTTAAATATAAGTCACACCTGGCGAAAAATTTTATAATCTATTGTCATCCTGTATTTCCACCACTAGGTGGCGCTATAATAAAGGAAAGTGCGTTTTGGCTAATAACTCCCACATACTTTATCACACATTCAGAAAACTTATATCCACGCGTTCACTGAGTTGTGCTGAATCTCATTATTATTATTTTTCAAAATCCTGTGTCTGTACATCCCAGCCCAGTCCCGGGGGTTGCTATACTTTCTGCACAGAGAGCATAAACCAAATAAACCAAGCCCCGCCTGTCCTCTGTCCCCTGACCTTGCATGCAGCCCTGTGGGGCTCTTCACAGCACATCATTGTGTTCATATTGATCCCCTTCTCAAGGTGACTGACATATCCCATGAGGATAGCTCCAGCAGCCTGCAGGAGAGCCAGGACAATTCAATGCGGACGCTAGATTTAGACATTAATGTGCCCCACCTCTTGCAGCAGGACTTTATGTATTTCATTGAGAGGGCAGACATTTATAGAACCTGCAAAGTTTTCATGTAACCTCCAGTAAAAGAGGCATGCTTTCACCTCACAGGGTCATACCTGGGACTGGAAATGTGGACACAAACTAGAGGGGTAGGCAACCTGAGGCTCCGGGGCCCCATGTGGCTCTTGAGACCATTTTAGTCTAGACGGATTTCAGAAAAAGGGCCTCCTATAAGAAGTGAGGAGCATTTATGGGTACAAGTCAGGAACCGGCCTACCTTACATATCTCAAGGGTGCTGAGTACAAAAAAAATGGTTCCCAAGTGAAATTTTGAGTTTTTGACCCTCTAATTTGTATATCAAATGGCCCATTGCCCATCTTGCACAGTGATTGGACCATTTCCTCTTAGTTTTTTTGTAAGTAGGCAATCAAGATGAGGAAATTAAGTTTCTGGATCTATAGTCTAGGGTCAGAGCAAGGATATAGTGG
The DNA here is from genome assembly GCF_030273125.1 of Centropristis striata. NCBI lineage: Eukaryota > Metazoa > Chordata > Actinopteri > Perciformes > Serranidae > Centropristis > Centropristis striata. The sequence continues at coordinate 8,571,003 of NC_081521.1, forward strand.
AGGCTCAGTGTCTTTTTTATGTGTATATATATGTATGCAAAATACCAACTGGAACATTTAAAAGTGATATTGATTGAATATTTGTGTCGGCCTTAAAAAAAAACACACAAATAATGCTTAATTTCACCTTAAAAGTTGGTATTTTGCATATATATAAATATACATAAAAAAGACACTGAGCCTCCACTATATTCTTGCTCTAACCCTAGACTATAGATCTAGAAACTTAATTTCCTCATCTTTGATTGCCTACTTACAAAAAAACTTGGGGAAAATGGTCCAACAACTGAGCAAGATGGGCAATTTGGCCGCCATTTTGACATGCAAATGAGAAGGTCAAAAACTTAAAATTTCGCTTGGGAACCATTTTTTTTTTGGTTTCAGCACCCTTGAAATAAGTAAAGTAGGCCAGTTCCTGACTTGTACCCATAAATGCTCCTCACTTTCACTTTTTGGACAATTCCGTCTAGACTATTTGGAGTGGCTCCCTGTGACTGTGATAACAAAATTATACCAAATTAATAGGTTATTTCTTCAAATTTTAATGTTCATTTATCATTGGTGCAGGCCCAAAACAATTTGTATTCTTCAGTTGTAAAGATGTGCCCAGTGGTGATTCTAACCAGGGGCCTCCAGGGGCCACTGTCCCTGTGAAGAAGCCCTTGGCCCCTGATGTGGCCTCTGTGTAAAATTAATAATAAAATGATCAATTTATAATGATGAACAACTGAACAATTCTTACCTTTTTTTTTGTTCAAACAATATCTCATTGTACACTACAAGAACCCAGAATGTGTACATTGTATAATAGTTTAATTGTGCAATGAAAGCTAAATATAAAGATCATTCTCACTGTACTGCACTTTCAAAATAAAAGAAAGTAATTGGGCACAACAATGAGAAATGTCATTGTCATACAAAAATGATTGTTAATGTTGGTAAGTCTCATTGTTTCAATCAATGTAATTCTTCCAAATATACTTAAATGAGACTTTCAGCTAAAATAAAGGTTTTGAATGCTTAAATATAATTTTTGACGTTTTTTAATGTGCCTCTCTGATTAAACAATGGCTTCCTTGGCCCCCACAGTAAAACTGGTCTAGAACCGCCACTGGATGCGTCGCTTATATACAACATTCAAAAAATGTTTCAACAGCAAAAATGTGCAGCATAGCTTACGAACGTCTATGGCCCAGTGCCTTAAACTCTATATTTTATCAACTATGTAAACTTTCTGAGTTGCTGCATTCTGACAAAATCATATTAGGAAATGCTGTGGAACCTGATAATGTAATACATTCCCGATAATGTAATAACCCCGACAATGTAATAAAAATCTGCACTTGAGTCCATTGAAAATGTAATAAAACCTGATAATGTAATAACTTCCCGATAATGTAATAAAGTGCAAAGTGATACATCCTTTGTGAAAAACAGATGAACGGGTCAAAAGTGAATAAACATTCAACTTTGACCTGTTGGTGGCGCTAGAGCTCTGGAGCTAGAGTTGATACACAGTATCACCACTTGAACCCAAGTAATGGGTGGTCTGCTGTTAAATTATTACAATATTGGGGAATTATTACAATATCAGGACTTGGGAAATGAAGGCTAACCTGATAATGTAATAACCTCCCATTAATGTTATACTTTATTACATTATTGGGAAGTTACTACATTATCAGGTTTTACTACATTTTCAACGGACTCAAGTGCATATTTTTATTACAATATCAGGGTTATTACATTATCTGGACTTGCGAAATGAAGGCTAACCTGATAATGTAATAACCTTCCATTAATGTTATACTTTATTACATTATTGGTTTAAAAAAAAGTGTATTACATTATTGGGAAATGCACTTTATTTCATTATCGGGGAGTTATTACATTATCAGGTTTTATTACATTTTCAATGGACTAAAGTGCAGATTTTTATTACATTATCGGGGTTATTACATTATCAGGTTCTACAAATGCTCATTATGACCTGTTAGTGATGCTGGTAGGCTAATTTACCTTCATTGTAAGGCTGACCTATAATAAGGTTTGTGGCTCCATTCTGACATTTTTTCTCTTTTTTTTGCCAACGTGGCTCTTTTGTTAGTGAAGGTTGCCGACCCCTGAACTAGACTGATATGTGATGGTGTGTTCATGTCTTCCACAGGCGTCTGTTCATATAAAGACAAGCACTACAAACCAGGAGAGTCTTTCAGGAGAGGCTGTGACAAGTGCTTCTGCCATGACTTTGGCTTCTACTGCTTCGCGTGAGTAGGTTATGCACTTATTAATCATATTAATTGATTCCAAATATATAAAGTCCTGCTCATGGGAATTCTGTCACTGTGAATAGTTCTCATATAACACTCTTTATTTGAGTGTGTTTGGGCTATGACTGTATAATGCTTTCTTTTTCTTTTCTTTCATTTTTATATATTTTATAATGACTTTTAGGTTTAGGTTTTATTTTATTTGCACAGTTAGAATTACATAAAATGACAAAGAAAACATATAATGTAAAGTGCAGGGAGAGGCAGAAAACCCAGATGGGCTTATTTACTTAAAGCCTCTGTCTAAAATGTCACAGTTATTAGAAAGTAATAAACTGATAATAAAAAAAACAAATGTATAACATCAACAAGTTATAATGACAATAACAAAAACAATTAAAAACAAAAATGAACATGTTAAAAAAGTGTATTTGTGTGTGAATTAGAATTTTAAAACAGCAGTTAAATGAGCTTTTAGACATCTTTTGAAGCATTTTACAGAGATGGAGTCCTTTGCCAGATGGGAAAAGGTATTTATCCATAATTTATTCCCTAAATTGAACAATAAATTGACCTCTGCATGTCAGAAATCTTGGAGGATGAAGATCTAAAGATTGACGCGTTGAATAGGAGTGAATCTGAGAATTAAATTTAAAATAAGTCTTAAAGTGCTTTGGAAAGTTTTCATGATCTGAATATACCTTAAAAACAAAAACTTGAGTTTGTAATGCCTGTGGTACTCTATTAAAAATAGGCCGAGTTTTTATGTTCTATATCTTTGCAATAAATTAATTTCATCATTGAGTATTCCATGTTTTCCTCAATTAACTTGAGAAAAAAACATTAACTTGGAAAAACATTTTTCTTCATGAAGTATGAAGGGAAAAATGGAAATAATGATCTGTTGTAATAAAAAAAACATGATATTCAAAGAATACAATACACCAAAAGGAACCTTGCTAAAGGTCATTTACACGTTGGTATTTTTAGTAAAATCCTGCATCGCAACACCTTTACATGGAACAAAGTATTTCTACACGTTGCACTGTTATGCACTGTAATGTGTGCATGTCAGGGTGATGACCAATGTCCTTGTTTAAATGTGGAGTTGTAGTCCTCAAGCAAGATGTGATCTGTAGAACTGTTGAAAGGAACATTATTTAATATGGAGTACATCACATATCATATATACACTGGGAACATATAAAAGTGATATTGATTGAATATTTATGTCAGCCTTAAAAAATGACACAGATAATACTTAATTTCACCTTAAAAGTTGGTATTTTGCATATACATACACCCATAAAAAAACTACAAAAAACTAAGGGGAAATGGTCCAACAACTGAGCAATATGGGCAATTTGGCGGCCATTTTGATATGCAAATGAGATGGTCAAAAACGCAAAATTTTGCTTGGGAACCAGTTTCTTTTTGGATTCAGCACCTTTGAAATATGTAAAATAGGTTGTTAGTTCCCGACTTGTACCCATAAATGCTCCTCACTTTCACTTTTTGGACGATTCCGTCTAGTCCAGTAGTTCTCAACCTTTTTGAGTTGTGACCCCCAATTTAACATGCATGTTGACCCCCACTCACTGAACACAATCTCACACGCACAGTTCAGATCACCCAAAAAAGAAACAAAATGACCACAAAAAGACACAAAATGACTAAAAAGACACAAAATGACCAAAACATACACAAAATGACCAAAAAATACACAAAATGACCAAAAAAGACACAAAATGACCAAAAAAAGACACAAAATGACGCAGAAAATAAACAAAATGACCAAAAAAAGACAAAATGACTAAAAAAAGACACAAAATGACAAAAAAGACACAAAATGACTAAGAAAAGACACAAATTGACCACAAAATGACCAAAAAAGACACAAAATGACAAAAAAAAGAGACAAATAGACCCAAAAAAAGACATGAAATTACCAAAAAGACATGAACACATGAACACTTTAACACAATGGAGACAGAGCTGACTTCCAAAATTATTTGGCGACCCCCAGAAATCATCTCGCGACCCCAATTGGGGTCCTGACCCCAAGTTTGAGAATAGCTGGTCTAGACTATTAGTACTGCTGCATTCATGATGTAAAGGATGTATGCTTTCTGAATACTACACCCACAACTGCATCTCCTCTCCTCTCCTCTCCTCTCCTCTGCTCCTCCAGGCCTATGAAGCCCACCTCCTGGCCCAGGAAGTGTCGTCGGATCAGGACACAATGTGGTTACACAGTTGTTTATAAAGAAAACCCACAGATGGAGTGTCGAGCCTACAGCTGGATAGGCTGACATGCTGGACTATATTATTAAAGTATATCAAATATGTAGATGTTCTACATCGTACATACTGTGTATATATGGTTTTATTCTGGGCAGCATGACCTTGATGATATTACCATCATAAATTCACTTGTTTCAAATGTTATCTGTACATTATATGGCCATTATCAGTTGTTGTCAGCTTCTTAAGGTGCCTGCTCCACCTGCTATATATATGCAGAATGCCAGTTTAACACCACTAAGTGGTTGGTCGTAGTTTGACATAACTACATGGTTAGGTTTAGGAAAAAGAAAGTGCATGGTTAGGGTGAGGAAAAAAATCTATGGTTCTGTTTAGGAAACAACAAAGATCATGTTTTGTATTTTTAAATACCTTACTTTACTAAAATTATGTGAATCAGGACACAAATAATATAAAAATACTACACGTTACACGTTATATAATACATAAAAATTAAAAAAAGAATTGCTGAAGTTTAGACGCTCTCGCCATAGACTGTATATAAATAATGGACGTAGTGACCGTGACGTCACCCATTGGTTTGTGGCCTGTTGGAAGCCTCGAGTTCAGCGTTATACTCGTCTCCATCTTGTTTCCGATACGGGGAGCAGACCATATCTGGACTGTGGAGGAGGAGAGGGATCTGATCACTGACTACAGCCTCTCTACACCTCAATCTGACTGAGAGAAGCTGCTGCTAATTCATGTTAGCATTAACTGGGATGTTAGTTTTGGCTAGCAAAAAAAAAAAAAAAATGTATCTTTCTTACCTCAGAAAACTGAGCAGCGACTACTTGGACTGTCTGTTAGTCCAAACAAACACTGAACAAGACATTTTTACTGAACAAAACGTTCAAATAAACTGTCATTAAGTGAAAATACAGTGAAAGGGTCAAAGTTATGAGACCAAACCGGTAAACGTCCTCTTTTCTATCTATATAACGTTATATATAACTTTATTGACACGTAGCCGTGGATACGCATTGCTCTGCTTCTCTCCTGGTGACGGCTCACCTTGTTAGTGACCTGTCAATCAAAGGTAGCCCCGCCCCAAATCATACGATTCTTTATCTTCTATTTTCTTCTAAATGGGGCCATTATTTGAACTATTGACATCAAATCGTCTTGAAGAAGATTTTTTACTAGCGATTGAGACCATAGTGTTGTCCCTGAAAAATTTTTCTGAGGTAATAAATCAAGTGAGAAGTTTTCAAATTTAGCACTGAAATGAATGGGCAGATTTCTTTTGCAGCCAAACTTAGCACCCCCTACTGGAATTTTTCGCTGAATTGCAGGCTTAATGCACTTCCTGGTTGGCCTCCATGCTCAGACACGGAGATTGCCGCCTGGCTCTCGCTCACTTCTGTCCCTCCGGTCATAATTACTATGGCCACAAGAGGTGGCAACAGCCTTACTAACCTACTAGAAGGTGGAGCAGACCCCTTCTGACTCATACCTATGAGGCTGATAACCGCTCATAATACCCATTCAATCATACAGTAACATCAAATGCGTGGGATTAAGTTTTATTAAGGACAAATCAAATCACACTTTGATGCTTCGGGACTTACCAGGTGCTAGGTTAATGAAAGAGGGCTATGATCTCCAGCTAGAGGTCATGTTTCTGTTATTTGATTTCAACTTTGTATGTTGCACTTGATGTGTTATATGCAGTTATGTCTTCTAAGTGATGTTTTTGGTAGTAATTTAAACTGTTGCATTGCAATATAGCATAAGAAACATAGTGGTCACAATAATTACAGCTGAAGTTCAACATGAGTCTAGTCTGATGATGATCAATTTGATCTGATCTGGAATTTAAATATTATAAGCTGTGCTTCAGAGATTTAAAGTACACTATACTGAACTTAAGTTAGAAAAACTTGTTTTCAAATGACTCCCAAAACATTATATACAACTATTCTGTTTAGCATTGTAAAACTGTTGGAGTTAGCTTGGGTTTAGGCACCAAGAGTACATGGTTAGGTTGAGGAAACGATCATGATTTGGGCAAAACTACTGACGTAATTTGATTTGTTGAAAATGTGTGCATGACAAGGAACACGTTAGGGGCAGCAGCCACTTTTACTAAGTTGCAGAATTTCCCCTTTTCATTATCATAGTCGACACAACTTAACATCAAACTTTTTGCTCACTTTTTTGTGTTTGTACAAACACTTGCTTTTATTGATTCTTCTTTTGGCCACTAGGGGGCAGCAGAAGCTATTTAAAAACACAACGTAAGCATATATTGCAAGTGATTGCTAATGAAGGCACAACGAAGCTTCGTGGAGCAATTGCTTTATTTTTGGACCCCACTAGATGGCGGTCTTGGCTTAAAAAAGGGGCTTGATCAATGGTGATTTAGTGTGTTTTCAGCCCTTTGTTGAACAAAGAGCACCATCAAATGGCAAATGCTTCATGAAGCTTCGTTGTCCCAACACTATTGACTGCCCATTTACAAATTCAGCATTATCATGTTTCTGGTGACTTGACAAACCTCAATTAGAAACAAAACATGTCTCTTTAGCACCATTATTGTGGATTTTTACAGTGGATTTTTACAACTTTTTCACTAAAAAAACTGCTGCCTGCTACCGTAACGAGGTAAAAACAAAAAAAAAGGTCTGCAGAGATGATGCTTGTCACTATGTGCAACCCCTTGCACATTTGATGCATTGTTTAATGAATATAACTGTATAATACTGTTTTGTGCATCTTAAATATTTGTAATAAAGCTGTGTGCCTGTGTTAACCTAACCTGTGTTCATAAAATGATCACCTTGTGGAAGCTGCCTGGAAGTTCTAGAGATTTAATTTAAATACAAATTGGAAAAAAAAGAAACCCAAGAATAGAACATGGGAAATGCTTGTAATGTTAAATATAGGCTCTCTGGACAATAAAAAGAGGATAAAATAAAACAGATGAGAAATTGAGGTTCCACCCATCCACTACCATAGAACCACCGTAGAGAAACATTATGAGTCAGCGTTTTCTGATCAGCCTAGATAAGGTTTCAATTTTGATTAGGAGTCTTCCTACTACAACAGCAGGAGGCTCCGAGACAAAACAAGTTGAGATGTGTATGGAATACAAAGTGGCTTAAATAAATCTAAAAAAGCAGTGTGAGGTAAAGTGTCCCTAATCAGTTTATGGTTTATAAAATTTTCCTTATCTCAGTCTTGGGGGTTGTACAGATGTTAAGGCCCTGGTTGTGAAGCTGACAAATGAAGACAAAAGCACAACTTGAGACACAGGATACAAAGCTCAAAGTCTTTACTTGCAAAAAAAGTAAAATCATGTTAATACACTTCAAGGTGTTTTTTTTTTTTTTTTACCTTTGCTTAAAAAGGGTTAATGCATTAAATTGGACATGGAAACTTGTGGAAAAGCCAAAACTTTAGAGTTCAGCTGACAGCAGGGAAACATGCTGCTTCATTTTTACGTTGTGACGTCATGAAGAAGTCGTGCTCCGGCGCTTTCATCGACTCCAGAGGGTTAAAATCAAATTCTGTCCTGGTGCCCGTTTTTTCCATTTCGTATTTTTGATCTGAGCCTAATATTGACGTATGAAAAAACAAGCATTTTTTTGGGTGTGTTTTATAATAGAAAACAAATAACAAAATAACCAGTCAATTTTTCAATATTTGATTTTGATTGCCAATTGAAAATGGAAAGACAAATGATACACGGATTTACACAGACCCAGTGGAGAGGAGCATCCTTTTCTCAACAATGATTACAACAGCACATTCCACAGGAAGTAACAAATCAAAGTGAGTGAAATACATCCTGCCTTCTAAATCGTTTTTCTGGTATAAAAACCCCTAAAACAGGGGTGTCAAACTCAAATACACAATGGGCCAAAATTTAAAACTTGAATAAAATTGCGGGCCAACATTGAACAAATAAACCTTTTAATATATACCAAACATGTTTTGCTTTAACATTAAATATGGAACCAGCAACGCTTATAAACATACAATATATAACTAAATAGTGCAGACATGCAAAATCAAATTTCAAATAAAAAACACATCAATGTCATTAATTTATTAAATAAAAATTGAATAAAAATCGTATGCCTCTTTTCTATTTGCATCCTTCTGATTTAAATATCAAAATAAAGTTTTTCAACAGGTTAACAAATTCTGCCTTTCTTTTCGCCATTTTTGGGAAGGGGTAGCTCGGAGACAGCTCTAGCTTGAGGTTGCTATGACGACTGTCACAGAGGAGCGTTTCTGGGTCCTGTCCTGATTGACGCGCCAAAACAACAGCAGGGCATTGTGGGATTTGTAGTATTAGTGGTAAATGTGCCGTATAATACCGGCGGGTCAGCTTTTATAGGACAATAATTATATAATAATTTGGTATTGCCTCGCGGGCCAAATAAAATTACACCAAATTTGGCCCGCGGTCCAGAGTTTGACACCCCTGCCCTAAAAGATGTCCTCTGCATGTTTAACCTCTCACAGCTTGAGTTTGAGTCTGACACTTTCAGTCCAGGTCAGCTGCTGCCAGCATGAGGACCAGAGATGGGGCGAGGCCCCGTTAGAGCCTTCAGGAAGCCCTCAGGAGGCCAGCCAGGGGTGGAGGAGGCACTGTGCAGCGGTGGCCCTCCTCTCAGGATGGAAATCCAACATGCGAAGAAGGAAGTCGGAGAATCCAGTGGCGTCCTCCAACAGGAAGTGATATTTCTCCACCAGAACGTCGTAGAGGCTCCAGAGCTTCAGTGGACCGACACGGCGCAGCTCACCTGGATGACACCAACCCAGAATCAACAAGGATGCTCAGGTAACAATCCTAATGTTCTACTAGGGCAGTGGTCTCAAACTGTTTCTGTCGCCCCACAACAAAATTGTAACAATGGATCAAGTTTAACTTCTATTAAAAGAAATATTAAAACCAAGTAATTTGATGTGCAAATTAAAAACTTGTTACATTTTTGCTTGAAGGATACAAGTAAACTCGACAAGATTGCTCCCTGAGACAGCACTTTTCCAAATAAAAATATAAAATTTAGGGCCGGGACTCGATTAAAAAAATTAATCAAATTAATTAGAGGCTTTGTAATTAATTAATCGAAATTAATCGCATTTTAATCGCATATAAATATTTGACCTGAGAACAGTGAGACGTAATTTTTTTCAGATGGATTTTTAGTATACCATTGAATAATGACTGAATACATAAGCTTAAGCAACAAAAATATTATTTTTGTTCAAGTCCAACAGACCAGTGCAATTTTTGCCATCAAGTGTAGCAATAGCAAATTTAGCCGCTAGCTGCTATATGTTTAGCATTAAGGTGATACTTGAGGCTGGATGTGCTGCGGTGATATGTGAATTCCTTGTTGCTTAGCAACACAACCATGCTCTTATGGACGCTTCCATCCGTTGGTTTTTAGTAACTAAATGTCCCATCATCCACGGGGCCAACCAAAGCGTCTCATCAGCTTCTTCCTTCATGTTCACTGTGGTTTGTTGATGTCTCAACTCATCAACTGGTTGGTGCTCCAGTATAATCGGTCCGCCTGAAACTCTGAAACTGTTTTTCTTTTCGTCCCAGTAAGAAACTTGTCCATTTAAAAAAAAAATATTTTACCATGCAATGAGTTTGGGGTGCTCCGATGCCAAAACATTAGTTCCACCTGCTAAATCTTCTGACCTGAATAAAAATTAAAAACAACACCCAGGAGCAATCTAAAGCCCTGCCTGGCAAGCCTTGGGGCGAGCCCCAAAGTTTGAGCTGTACTAGGGCGATACCAATAATTGGAAATCCGTGAAAAGCCACTGAGCATAATATTCCTTACCTCTGCGGCTGAAGTACTCTGCAGAGTATTTACCCGACATGACAACTGGTGGGGGGATTTTACCAAGCAGCTCCATGATCTGGGCTATATGGTCTGAGGTGGATGGAGAGAAAAAACACATGCATGCAAGAATGAGACACAAATATACACATTAGCATTGCACTGCATCAACACTTACAATGCAGCCGTGTACAGTGTAATCCCATTAATCCTGTGTCACCGTACTAAACGTACCTTCCTCCAGGGAAATGGACTCTCCAGCTTTGGGTTCAAACAGGGAGTCTCCAGTGACCAACTCAAAGGCCTGAGAGAATGCAATAAGGAAAAAAAAAAAGTGTGACCAATTAAGTGTCTATAAAAAGGACAAATCCCAACCACACTGATTTTGTTTTTAATCGTGGCACAAATGTAGGCCTACAAGTTTCTTTAGATATTCTAAAGGAATGATGGTTTGCAATGAAATTTGGAGAGCAACTGACTTTACCAACAAGTTCTCCAACCCACATGACCACATAGATCATTTATTCCTACCCTTTAAACCAGGGGTCTCAAACTCGCGGGCCAATTGAGGCCCTCGTGACGATATTTTGTGGCCCCCACCTTGATATGAAAGTTTAATGTGAGTTTTATATGAATGGCACTTTACCGTGGTGTGTGTGGAAGGTCCCTTTAATTCCTTTTTTTTTATCATTTTGTGTAATTTTTTTGTAATTTTGTGTCTATTTTTGGTCATTTTGATACTGCCTCCAGCAGCCCCCAGGTAATTTGAGTTTGAGACCCCTGCTTTAAACCATCCACAGAAATATTCCTAAATTAACGCCCCAAGCGGTGTCAGGATATCACAGACAATTCCAAGAAAGATGGACATTACAAAGAGAAGTGAAGAGAAACGTGTCGTTCTTAAGGAATATAATCTCAAGCGACATTACGCAACTAAACACGGAGAGCAGTATGAGAAATATAACGGTGATGACAGGAAAAGGTGAGCCGAGCAGCTACAAAGAGGACTGTTATCCCAGCAAGAACTTTTCCACAACGGTGGTAAGGACTCGGATGCTGCAGTCTAAGCAAGTTACGTGGTCGGTGAATTAATCGCCAAGGCGGGAAAGCCATTTACAAAGGGGCAGTTTCTGAAAGACTGCATGCTAGGAGTTGCTGATATTCTGTGTCCCGAAAAGAAAAGCCTGTTTAACAACCTTTCCCTGTCGGCAAACACTGTGGCAGAGCGGATTAATGGACTTTCATGAACAGTTACGGGACAAAGCTCAGAGTTTCACTGCATTCTCTGTGGCACATGATGAAAGTACTGATGCAACTGACAATGCTCAGCTTGCAGTTTTCATCAGGCGCGTGGGCATGTGTGTCCTTTCTGTCTGTCAGTCAGTCCGTCTGTGTGTGTCTGTTTGCCACTGTCAAAATAAAGAGAAAAAAGTCGAAGTCATGAAAAAAATGTCCAAGTCACGAGAAAAAGGCAAAATGAGGGGAAAAAAAGTCGAAGTCACGAGAAAAGTCAAAATAACAAGAAAAAAGTCTAAGTCACAAGAAAAAACTCAAAATTAAAAAAAAAAAAAGTCAAAATCATGAGCAAAAAAGTCAAAATGAGAAGAAAAAAGTTGAAGTCACAAGAAAAAAGTACAAAATAATGAGCATTTTTGGGCAAAACCGTAGTTCCTATCTGTGAAAGGACTTCACTTTGAGCATCCTGAGAAATTGTTTTTTAGAGCGATCAGAAGAAACTGGTACCTCTGCTTTCCTCCAGAAATTTTCCCTCCCCCTTAACATGGCGGTCTATGAGGCTGTGGGGGCGTGTTGGTGGCGCATCTGAGCGTCCTACACCCGAACTATAACTCTGAAAGGTCACACAGGGGGTGTTTTGCCGAATAATTTGGAAACCGTTTTCCAAAACCCTTAGAAAAGTCACAGCACACTTGTCATGGCTGAGCAGGTCGATTTGATACCATTTCAGTGTATGTGTGACCAAAAATTTGTTTGAGTTTAGGAAACAAAACTCCATGGTTAGACTTCGGAAAACATACTTTGTCTTACGAACTACGAAAAATACTAAAATAACTACTGCCAGGTGGTTACAGAAGTTACTGTAGCTATGTAGGTTACATAAACCGTGATATAGGACCTAAGGTAATTCTAGTGGAACCCCAAAGATACATTCAGGTTGAAGTTTGAAGAAATATCTCAAACAAGGATTGATGGGTGTAAACCATAGACTGTATAAAATAAACACAGTGTTAATATGATATGGTTTGCCCTCACCATGCAGGCGACACTCCAGATGTCAGCAGGCGGGCCGTACTCAGATCCCAGTAAAACCTCCAGCGATCGATACTGACGCGTCTGAATCTCCTCACAGAAATGTTTGTACTGAGCAAAGAAAGAGATAGACTTAGACAAAAACATTTAATTTGATACTTCTTAATGTATGTTTTCTATGGAAGCCCTAAGTAGTTATGGTCCAAACCAGTGTTGTAGTACTCAAGATTGGTCCTGGTCTCGAGACCGGTCTTGAGACCAATTTTTGAAGATCTCGGTCTTATCAAGAATCAACTGCATTTTTACTCAGTCTTGTCTCGGTCTCGGACAAAGCGGACTAGGATTTTTTTTTTCAAGACCGGTCAAGACCACAACTGTGCATTTTGGGATTTACTTGTTAATATCATTACTGTGATTTTGCGTAAATCATATTGCTTCAAGTACAACCAAAAACATCACAGACTCATATATAATTTGAAATTGTTGTCACCGTTAACGGCTGTCATCCCTCCTGCCTCCTTTCACACGCCGCCGTCAAAAGGTCATGTGAGTGACAATGATTGTAAATATTGCTTTCTTTTATTGTTATTAGTTTTTCCTTTCTTTTAAGATGAATAACAGAATTATAATAATTTATTGTAAATATTGCTTTCCTTATCTTGTTATCTTTTTTTCTGATGCTTGCTTTGGCAATATATACATTGTTACGTCATGCCAATAAAGCCAATTGAATTGAATTGAATTGAATTGAATTGAATTGAATTGACAGGAGAAGAGGAAGTGAGAAGATGTCAGCCAACATGTCTGTAATAAAATTTGGTTACCTGAACCACACAGTTTTTTTGTGCACAACTAAAAAAAATGAAAACACACCAACTTAAGTAAATTCTGCAAAGCAAAGGGAACGGAGACAGCTGGGACTGGTCTTGGTCTTGACTCGGTCTTGGTCTTGGTCTTGTCTCGTCTTGACCCCTCAAAGTCTTGGTCTTGTCTTGGTCTATGTCTATACGTGGTCTATGTATTGACTCTTGGTTTAGGTGGTCTTGACTACAACACTGGTCCAAACCCTTTAATTTCTGCTATTACCTCAAGATCACGAGTTGATTATGTACTCATCTTGAGAAAACCGCCTTTTGTTATCCCAAGATAATGAGGTAATGAACTCGAGAGAAAACAAACTTTTGTAATCTTGAGAATAACTCCTTATTACAAGAAAAAAATGTTTTACTTTTCATGTTTGGGTCAAATCAACTGACGTAAATGGATTCAAATTGCCCAGATCAGCTGACAGTGAAGATTACTTTTTCAAAGGTCCATATGAAACAAAATTCGTTGTAAAAAAAAAAAAAAAGCACTCGGCCAATGAAAAATGTCAGAATTAGAGCTTTATAATGACTGTATTTAAAGCAACTACTGACCACCCAGCAGGAGCTGCCCAGGTCAGCGATCTTCACTGTAATGTCCTTTAAACTGTATGGGTTCATCTGCTCCTTCTCTAAAAGACACAACAAGAAACCATGTGTTAAAATTCTAATTCTAACATTGGACAGTGAGTTTTGGCCATGTCTGATAATTTGGCTACAATGCATTTGCTTGATTATATGTGGAACTAAGGCTTCATGCTTAAAGCTATCATGGATCGATTTTTTTTCTTGCATAGTTATTCCAGTCACACATGGTGTCCCCCAAGGCTCGGTGCTTGGTCCCCTCCTATTCATCCTGTACATGTTACCCCTCGCTCACCTCATACGCCATCATGGACTACGATTTCATCGATACGCTGATGACACCCAACTCTACCTCTCCATGAAAACCATCACTCCTGCCATTCTGCTCACCGTCAATAACTGCTTTACTGACATAAAAACCTGGATGAACAGCAACTTCCTCAAACTCAACACCAACAAATCAGAAATCGTCATCATTGGCCCCAAATTCTGCCTCCCCTCTTCCCATGGACACACAGTTACCCCCTCCTATAATGAAGATAATGAACCCCAAATTGCTCCCGATGCTGCGTTCATCAGTGTGTGAATGAATTTCCAATGGTGACAGGTGGCACCAGTGTGCCCAGGTAGCCTCAGCCACCAGTATGAATGTGTGTGTGAATGGGTGAATGAGCGTAATGTGTACTGTAAAGCGCTTTGGATAAAAGCGCTATACAAGTGCACCCCATTTACCATTTACAACATAAACATTACCAAAACATCCTTCTTCCACATCCGCAACATTGCATGCCTTCGTCCAATCCTCTCCTCCCTCATGCTTTTAAAGCTTTCAACAGCATTCTCTTCAGCAGCTATTCTCAACCTTGGGGTGCCGACCCCAATTGGGGTCGCAAGATTATTTCTGGGGGTCGCCAAATCATTTTGGAAGTCAGCTCTCTCTCCACTGTGTTAAAGTGTTCATGTGTTTTAGTCTTTTTGGTCATTGAATGTCTTTTTTTTTTTGTCATTTTGTGTCTTTTTTTTTTTGGGTCATTTTGTGTCTTTTCTGGTCATTTAATGTTTTTTTTTTTTTTTTGTCATGTATCTTTTTTGGTCATTTTGTGTCTTTTTTGGTAATTTTGTGTCTTTTCTGGTCATTTAATGTATTTTTTTTTTGGTCATGTGTCTTTTTGGTCATTTTGTGTCTTTTTTGGTCATTTTGTTTCCTTTTTTTGGTAATTTTTTGTCATTTTGTGGTCAATTTGAGTCCTTTTTTGTCATTTTGTGGGCAACTTGAGTCCTTTTTTGCTTAATTTTATATAATTTTGTCATTATTTTGTGTCTTTTTTGGACCATTTTGTGTCATTTTGTGATCAATTTGATTCTTTTTGGGGTAATTTTGTCTTTTCTGACAAATCCCAAAGTATCAAGTTATTACTTTCCGAGGAGTCTCTGGCTTGAAGCTGACTGTTACACACTCAGGAGGTCAGAATGGACCTTTAGACTGATAGCAAAGGACTTAGAATAAAAGTAACAATAAATATTAAAAAAGTATACACATGCACAGACAGAGAGATGTTTTAGTTGTTGTCTGCTTCATTATTTGTCCAAAATCCGTCGTATCAACTAAGTTTGTATGATCTGAACTGTGTGTGTGAGATTCTGTTCAGTGAGCGGGGGTCACGGACAACATGCATGTCAAATTGGGGGTCACGACTCAAAAAGGTTGAGAACTACTGCTCTACAGCCTCCCCTCCACCAACCTTCAAAAACTACAATATGTCCAAAACTCAGCTTCCCGATTGCTCACCCACTCCCGCTCCAGAGAACACATCACACCCATCCTTCAGCTCCTTCACTGGCTCCCTATCCAGCACAGAATCCACTTCAAGATCCTGCTCATCACCTACAAAGCCCTCAATAACCTTCTTCCCCATGTACCTCATAGACCTCCCCCAACGTCACTCCCCCACCCCCAACCTCAGATCTTCAGATGCCAACCTACTGACCCCCATCACCAGGACCAAGCACCGCACCATGGGCAACAGAAAATCAAATGTATCATTATTATTATAATTATAATTAGTTTACTTTTTAGGTTATTAGTTTACTTTTTAGGTAAGGATATCAGTACAACAAATGTCTTGGGCCGAACATTTACAATATGTTGTACAGCTCTTATATTTGCACACATGTTGGTTCCAAGTACATCTGCTTTGAACACACATATGATGAACCTTGCATGGCCGCTCACACAGCTCAGCTGTAAACTGTCGGGCTTTGAGACTTCTCTCTTAACCCATAAGAACCCAGACCCAAATATCCTCAAAGGAAAATTATGGGGGATATACCACAGACCAAGTTGATCACATAGAACACATTTATGACGTTTTAGAAAAAATACTACCCCTAAATGTCAAAGATCTGTGATGTGACATAAACGTTACATTGGCCATTTATGGTATTTGTGTTCATAATATTTCTTATTTTGAAAATAAATAGACTAGACGTTTTCTGCTTACAGAAACACAAATTTGACTTTTTCTTTGCATCTCCACAATATTGATCAAAATTGTGACATTAATAGTGCTGTTTAACAACTAATTATTTGTCAGATTTGTTTTTAAGTAACACATTAATAATAAATAAAAACAAATAACCATTTGCCTTTTTGTTTGCATCTCCATAACATATATGAAAAAATTGTGACAGGAAATATGGTCAGAACAGGTTAAATGCAGTACATGACACCCTATTAATGGGTTAGAATTGTTAAATGGCTTTAATCTTAGATTCTAGAAGATTTAAAGTGTTTGTTACAAGGGTGTCACCATGGGTTCTTATGGGTGAAACTATCTCCGGCATCTGTAGCAATAATTAAAAAAACTGTGCCTGTGGACTTGGCGTCTTTCCCAGTCAGTACAGAGGAGGAGCTGCTGTCCCCTGCTGGTAATTTGTGGGGCTGCTCCTCCAGACACAGCAGGATGTTCTCAGGCTTGATGTCTGTGTGGATGATTTTACACTGAGTGTGAAGGTAGTCCAGACCCTGCAGGACCTGGAAAAAAAACATTATGTTACCTTCCATACTACGGAGGAGTATTGCATTCACTTGGGAAAGAATAAATAAAAAATGTACAGTTTTTCAAAGTAATTTATTTTTTGGTTTGTTTTTTGGGGTAATTATTTCTGTTTTAATGAGAAATTTTCCCCCTGTTTTTTTGACAATTTTTTTTTCTGTTTTCCGTGGCAATCTTTTCCCCGTTTTTCGGGGTATTTTTTTTTCTTGAATTATCGAGATACTTTGAAATCCCACGAGAACATCCAACCTGCATGTGACTCCTGCGGATCTATGGTGACTAAAAAATTACTCATTAAAACAGAAATAAGCAGGACTACACGTTTTCTGTCTTATTACTGCATCAAGGTTGATGATGGGCAGTGGTGTAGTCCAGGGTATACGTCAATATACGGCGTACACAGAGTAGGGCGGGTCATGCCAAGGAAAAGTTGATTGACAGGTCACTGCACGTATCCTTGAAATATGCGCGATTATTGGAAATGCGAATGAAAAAGGCAGAATAAACATCTTTCAAGTGAGAGAACCAACTGTTACTTTCATGGAGGACATAATTCAGAGGTAAGTTTCTAAGTGGTTTCCAAATGAATCATTGTTTTAAACTACTGGCAATATGACTGTACATTTGGGAGAAGAGATTTTGTCGCCAATAGTTGACTTAAACTGTGCGAGTCGGCTAACATTATGAAAGGCTAACGTTACCCTGAAGTTAGCTATATTGGGATAATGTGGGGAAACCGTGTCATTGTTGGTTATAGTAACTACAAACTTCTCCTAATCAAGTCATGATCATTTTATAATAGTGAGCAAGTAGAAATGGCGGATTTTTGGGTAAACTAAACAGGGTCTCACATGTTACGGTTTCTAAAACAGGGCTTTTTTTCTAGACTACTTTTAAAAAATAAAAAATAAAGGTGAAAATTGAGAGTATACCCAATTCATCAGGGACCACTACACCGCTGATGATGGGGTTTAAAAAATGAGCATCTTAGTCTAGCAAACAGCCTCCAAAGTGCATCAGATTGATCCACTTCAGTGAAGATGTATCTTTACATGATCTTAATTTCTTAGATGTCTGCAGTTCTTTACCTGAATAAGGATTTGTTTGACCAAAGGTCGTGTCAGTCCAGGATTCCCAAAACATAGCTGCCAGCTTCTCAGGTCAGGTCCCAACAGCTCCAGCACCAGGCACATGTCTGACCACCATGCATTGAGGTCCATTTTACATGTCAGCAGGCTATAGGTTCACAGTATTCACTGTATGATGCAACGCAATACTGTATTCAAGTGAGCTGATAATGCTATCTGTCTCTGAGACACTCTTAACCCTTTAGCTGTCTTAAATGACCCACCTTCACTAAACCCCTTAAATAAAGCAGCTTGATTGAATTTTGAAACCCAAATCTAAGCAAGCTGTCAATCATCACAAACAAAAAATATCACTATCACTATATCGCTCTTACACTGCAGAAAAACTGTGATAATCAGTGGAATCCACTTGTTTTTATTACAACACACATCATAATTGGTTTACTGTTTTACTAAAATAAGGGTTTATTTCTATTTGTTTTTTGCTAAAGGTACTGCATAGGTATAAAAATATACTTTTTAGCAAGCGTGTGTGAAAACGTGCCCGCATGCATGCATGGTTTTTATGTTTTTTGTGGTATGAAAATTATTTTATAGGTACAGGGTCAAAAAATACCCACGAAAAAAGATTTGCGTCCATGATTTCAGCTTTCAAGGAAATATGAACAAAGGCAATGTTACATTTTTCTCACGTTGGGGTCATTCTAGGAAATGTCATCAAATTTCAAATTGAAAAAAGATCATTAAGGGGTTTTCCTGCTGTTAAACATAGTGGCGGGTCATTTTTGACTCCTTAGACCAGCTATTCTCAACCTTGGGGTCCCCACCCCCATTGGGGTCGCGAGATGATTTCTGGGGGTTGCCAAATCATTTTGGAAGTCAACTCTGTCTCCACTGTGTTAAAGTGTTCATGTGTTAATGTGTTTTAGTCTTTTTGGTCATTTTTTTTTTCGTTTTTTTTGTCATTTTGTGATTTTTTGGGTCATTTTCTGTCTTTTTTTGGTCATTTTCTGTCTTTTTTAGTCATTTTGTGGGGGGGAGGGGGTGGGTTGTTAATTGTGTGTCTTTTTTGGTCATTTTGTGTCTTTTTTTGATAATTTTGTGGTCAATTTGTGTTTTTTTGGTCATTTTGTTTCTTTTTTGGTCATTTTGTCTTTTTGGTCATTTTGTGTCTTTCTTGGGCCATTTTGTGTATTTTTTTGGTCATTTTGTGTCTTTTTTGTTCAATTTGTGTCTTTTTGTGGTCATTTTTTGTCATTTTGTGTCTTTTTTTTGTCATTTTGTGTTTTTTTTGTCATTTTGTGTCTTTTTTTGGTCATTTTGTGCCTGTTTTGTCATTTTGTGTCTTTTTTGTCATTTTGTGTCTTTTTTTGGTCATTTTGTGTCTTCTTTGGTCATTTTGTTTCTTTTTTGGGTGATCTGAACTGTGTGGAGATTCTGTTCAGTGAGCGGGGGTCGTGGTCAACATGCATGTTAAATTGGGGGTCGCGACTCAAAAAGGTTGAGAACTACTGCCTTAGACAACGCAAGGGTTAAAGTTTGCAAACATATCATTTAAAACTGAAATTTTGGTAACTATTTTAGACACACAAGCACACACCTCCTCGCTGACCACTTGTCCCCCAGTGTCAGGTTGAGAGTGCGTGCCGAAGAAATGACAGTATGTAAGAAGGATACGGACCCCGTTGACCCCGGCCAGCTTGAACTCATCTAACAGCTGAACGATCCTTTGACTGGAGGGATGACGGCTCGTAGGACCACTAGCCTGATTAAAGAGAGAAGAGGAGGGGAAGCAGTGAGAGGAAGACAGCTGACAAAAAAAGGCAAGAAGTTGAGAAAAGGGTAGAGATACACTGTAAAAAATGTTTTGTTTAATTTACGGTAAAATACCGGCAGCTGTGGTTGCCAGAATTTCACCGTAAAAAAAAAGTGAGTGGGTTTACTACTGTAAATTTATACGATCAAAAACTGTAATTTAGACTGAATATTCCTGTTGTTTTTAGGGTAATTGTGTCCTTGTGACATTATGGTATGTCTCCATTCATTTTACATGAATTGTTTTATATTTTTACAGTAAAACTGTGTTTTCAAAAGTTTTGTACTATTCCTTGATTTACGGTAATTTAAAGTGTCTGTTACGGTGATATGCAATTTTTTATTTTACACCCTATTTCTCATGCAATTTGACAGTGT
Organism: Centropristis striata; assembly: GCF_030273125.1. NCBI lineage: Eukaryota > Metazoa > Chordata > Actinopteri > Perciformes > Serranidae > Centropristis > Centropristis striata. Next base: position 8,591,443 of record NC_081521.1, read on the forward strand.
TTTACTGTAATTTCTACAAATATTTTTTACAGTGTAGTTGACAAAATCAAGAGAAATCTAGGCGATGTTAGAGGAAAGAAACAAACAAGGGATCACTGACGCATCTTAGGAGAGCAAGTTCATCTTGTCCTGCCTGGGTGAAGCCGGCTCCACTCTTCAGGACCTTCACAGCAACACGCCGGCCTGACCTGCTAACACAAACACTGGATCAGATCTCCTCAGGTACAGGACAGAATACTTCCAAACAGCTACACAGCTACTGCACTACACTTATTATATGTACCATTATCAGTAAAGGAGGCGAGGAGGAGCTAAACATGACACACCAAGCAGGAGAGCTAAGTAGCTAATATAACTGAATAACATGATGACAAATGAGATTAGCAATAAAGTCGCTACAAGGAGAGAGATATAAGCGATGTTGTGATCATGGTTTGCACGATCAATGGAGGCCACCAGGAAGTGCCATAAGCTGCATTCTACCGAAAATTCCAGCAGGGGGCGCTAAGTTTGGCTGCAAAAAATATCTGCCCATTAATTTCAGTGCAAAATTTGAAAACTTCTCACTTGATTTATTACCTCAGAAAAAATTTTCAGGACAACACTATGGTCTCAATCACTAGTAAAAAATCATCTTCAAGACAATTTGATGTCAATAGTTCTAATAATGGCCCCATTTAGAAGAAAATAGAAGATAAAGAAACTGAAACAAACAAAGAATGCTTGGGCTGCATATGTTCATTAATCATGTTAATCATGTTCAAGCTCAGCCATCTCTTTATTTGAGAATTGCTGGATCAGTAAGACGGGCATATAAGGGCCAAGTATGAAAAATAAATAAATACGGACCCATGGGAGGGGGGTAATACTTAGAGAAAAAAGTCACAAATTTACGCAATTAAAGTGGCAAATCTACCAGAAAAAAAATCACAGATTTATGAGATTTAAAGTGGCAGACTTGCAAAAAAAAGTAGCAGATTTATGTGAAAAAAAGTCTGAAAAATAAGCCTGTGTTTTGTTTTTTAAGCTAATACATCACCACATTTCATTCTTTTATACTTGTGGGATGTCTCCCACTTTTCCATGACTCACTCTGTTTTGTGTGTGAGTGTTTGTCCGTCTTTATTTGTTTTTTTCATACTTGGCCCTAATTGGCCATTGTAGGATTAGTCATAATTGTGTTTGCAATTAATTTCTATTTCCAATTCTATCAAATGAATGGCAGTTCTGAACATTCCTCATTTATAAAGCAATATTCAAATCAGAATAATTTTACGGAATATTTTAAAATAATGGCGGGAAGGTTCTTCATTTTAGGTGAAACGTCAGATTCAACTTTCCCACCCTGTTCATCTTTGTACAGTCCCTTATATCAGGAGTTCCCAACCTTTTTGAGTCGCAACCCCCAATTTAACATGTATGTTGCCCGCGACCCCCACTCACTGAACACAATCTCACACGCACAGTTCAGATCATACAAACTCAGTTGATACAATGAATTTTGGACAAATAATTAAGCTCTCTGACCAAATTGACCAAAAAGTTACATAAAATTAAGCAAAAAAGACAAATTGACCAAAAAAGACACAATATGACCGAAAAAAAGAAACAAAATGGCTCTAAAAGGAAACAAAATGACCAAAAAAAGACACAACCAAAAAAAGACACAAAATGACTAAAAAAAGAAATACAATGACCAAAAAAGGAAACAAAATGACCAAAAAAGACACAAATTGACCACAAAAGTATTAAAAAACAAACAACCCAAAATGACCACAAAAGTATTAAAAAAAAAAAACCCAAAATGACCAAAAAGGCACAAAATGACCAGAAAAGACACAAAATGACCAAAAAAAACCCACAAAATGACCAAAAAAAGACACTAAAACACATTAACACATGAACACTTTAACACAGTGGAGACAGAGCTGACTTCCAAAATGATTTGGTGACCCCCAGAAATCATCTCGCGAGCCCAATTGGGGTCGGGACCCCAAGGTTGAGAATAGCTGCCTTATATAACCTACCTGAGGTCCAGACACAGCCAGACAGTGGAGAAATAGCCCCAGCCGAGTTTAGAAACCACCTGGTATCTTCTGTTAAAGGTGTCACCTACATGGACAGGATGGTACCCACCTCAGAAAAGAAAAAAAACAAGAGATCTAAGAATGGACAATATCAACAAAAGCATTATTTTTACTGTTTATACTATTCCAAGACTGACACGTAAACCCTTTTTATAATACAGTTTACATTTTTCATCTGGTGTTTAGAAAGCTTAGAGAGAGAGGACTAAAATGTGGCACTAAAGCTATTTCTGGCATTACAACTTCCTCTAAGCCAGCTATTCTCAACCTTGGGGTCCCGACCCCAAATGGGGTCGCGAGATGATTTCTGGCGGTCGCCAAATCATTTTGGAAGTCAGCTCTGTCTCCACTGTGTTAAAGTGTTCATGTGTTTTAGTCTTTTTGGTCATTTAATGTCTTTTTTTGGTCATTTTGTGTCTTTTTTTGGTCATTCTGTGTCTTTTGTTATCATTTTGTGGTCAATTTCTGTATTTTTTAGTCATTTTGTGTCTTTTTTTGGTCACTTCGTTTCTTTTTTGGGCCATTTTGTGTCTTTTCTGACAAATCCCTGAGTTTGTATGATCTGAACTGTGCGTGTGTTCAGTGAGCGGGGGTCGCGGACAACATGCATGTTAAATTAGGGGTCGCGACTCAAAAAGGTTGAGAACTACTGCTCTAAGCTATAACATGTCTGCAGTGAGTAATACATTCAAATCTCCCAGTGGGACACTGAAACATTATGATGCATAATAAGCCTGTATATATATAGTATCACTTCTCTCTCAGACAGCATGACACAAAGGTCTTGGACAACGTCAGAGATCTTGAAATTGAATCTCTATTTCTATTAAAAGTGAACATGATATACAGTGGTGTGTGATATATTACTGTGTCAGGTATATGTGGTATCATACTCAGCAGTTTATCGGCTTTTAGGAGGTACATGCAGAGACCTGCACAGCTGGCAGGGAGGGAAAGAGGAACAGGGAGCTGGTCAGGATGCCAAGTTGGCAGAAACATGCTGCAGGTGACAGTGATATATAATAAGAGAGGAACAAAGGCAGAGGGTGGGCACAGGGGTCATGAGAAGCATGTAAAGACCACAAAGCAGAAACACAGTAGACTTTATTTTCAGCTCAATGCATATCTTGGTTGCAATTCTTTGAAGAGGAACTACACCCAGTTTCAGAATTAATGTCAGTGGCGGTTCTAGACCAATTTTACTGTGGGGGCCAAGGAGGGGCCAGTGTTTAATCAGAGGGGCACATTAGCACTTGAAAAAATGGCAAAGGTGATATTTAAGCATTCAAAATCTTTGAATGTCTTGAAAAAGACACAAAATGACCCAAAAAGACACAAAATGAGAAGACAGAATAACAACAACAAAAAAAACCCACAGAAGACATAAAAATGACGAAAAAAAGACACAAAATGACGAAAAAAAGACACAAAATAACTAAAACAGACACAAAAAAAGACACATAAATGACACCAATGACAAAAAGACACAAAATGACAAAAAAAAAGACACAAAATAACTAAACAAGACACAACAACAGACACAAAATTACCAAAAAAAGACACAAATGACCAAAAAAGACACAAAATGACGTACAAAGACACGTAAAGACATGAAAAGGATAAAGAAAATGGACAAAATAGCCCAATAAGACTCCATAGAGTTAAACTATTATACAATGTTCACATTCTGGGTTCCTTTTGTGTACAATGAGATATTGTTTGAACAAAAAGGTTAGAATTGTTCCATTGTTCATTGTTATAAATTTATCATTTCATTATTCTTCACAGGGGCAGTGGCCCCTGGAGGCCCCTATGTAGAACCGCCACTGATTAATGTGTTATTCCTTTGGTCTGAGACCAAGAAAAGTTTAATCATATTGTCATGTTTTATGACATGTTCTTAATTAATGTTATGTAAGGAGGCAGAGTAGGAAGTAAGGTGACTTAGTATAAAGACTGACAAAGTCCAAAGCAGGGAGGAGGACTGAGCTAACAAACTGTGGACCTACATATTTATGTAATGCAGCGTAACTGCATCCCAAATCGGACACGGTTCGGCTAAATTCTATCAAACTTTCACATTAACTACTAATATAAATGATCATGTTATGCTTCCAATTAATTAAATGGTGTGAAAGTAAAGTCTAACTTCTTATCTTTCGAACCATATATTATTTTAACCGTGTACATTAGCCTCAGGTTTACCAGAATCGGCTAAAGGATGCTAACGCCGGTGAATTAGCCGTGTGCTAACTGTATCCCAAATCGGACAGCCCAATATGTGATCAAGTCAAGTCAGTCAAGTCAGTTTTATTTATATACCCCAAAATCACAAATCACAGATTTGCCTCAAAGGGCTTTACAGACTGTAGCCTACATGGTACAACATACTCTGTCCTTAGACCCTCACAGTGGCCAGGGAAAAACTCTATATATGCTCTATAGACAGTGAATTGTATGATCAGTGGAATGTAACTGAGTACATTTACTCAAGTTCCATACTTGTACTTTACTTGAGTATTTCCATTTTATGTAACTTTATTTTTTTTTAGGTAAGTAACGTACATTTTGTTTTTGTTTTTTGCTAGCTAAAACTAACATCCCAGTTAATGCTAAAATGAATTAGCAGCAGCTTCTCTCAGTCAGGTTGAGGTGTAGAGAGGCTGTAGTCAGTGATCAGATCCCTCTCCTCCTCCACAGTCCAGATATGGTCTGCTCCCCGTTTTTGGAAACAATATGGCGACACAAGATCGCAACCAGTGTAACGCTGAACTTGATGCCTCAAACGGGCATCAAATCAACGGGTGACGTCACGGTCACTACGTCCATTATTTATACAGTCTATGGTATCAACAGGATCAGGCAGGACACCACTAGAAATACACAGTCGCCCATGAAGTTGGAATAAAATATACTTTTTACCTCTTTCCATGAAATAATTGTGACAATGTGATCTATTCTTGACAGATAAAGTGTATATCTTCTCAAAACTGTACACTGCAAAAAAAAGCCAACTCGTATTTTTTGGCCTAAAACAGTGATTTTATTTGGTTTAACTTGGAAATATAAATTATTGATATTTAGGGCAATAAATTGTTAGCACAACAAAGGAAGCCAGTTGACTGCTCAAAAACAAGTTTGTGAGTTGTTGTTACTTATATCTTTAAGTTGGGGTTCACAACAAGGGACAATAGTTCTGCTAACTCTTATTTCTTTGTTGTGAAATGCGGGAAAACTGTGTGAAATTCATTAGCAAAAGCTAGCGGCTAACTGTTGCTAGCGGCTAACTGATGCTAGTGGCTAACTGATGCTAGCGGCGCTGCTTGTTACAGCCACAAGAGTAGCCATTAGCGTATCAATGCTAACTCAAAATTGTGGTCGCAACATTAGCTGACATTTCATAGCGGCGTTACAATCGTGCCAATTCAGCATATTGCAGAAGTTAGCAGAAGTAAGGATTAAAAGTTATTACAATGTAAAATTGTAAGTTAGCACAACTTACAGTTGAGTTGACAAAAATCTAAATTCAGAGTTGAGCAAAGTCAAAAACAAAACTTAAAATATTTAGTTCAATTGTCCAACTTAAAATTTTATGGAAGTTTGTTGCCTTGAAATTTTGAGTTCACCCAACTTTTCTTTTTTTGCAGTGTATTAATCAATCTCTTCCAAACATATCACAAAGAAAATTAAACCACAATTAACAGAGGATTGTGTTTGACGATAAAATTATTCAAAATTTATGGGCAACCATGTATATACAGAGTCTGCATTGTTGATGAACAAATCTTTTAGCACTACAGAGAACTGGCTGCTGTGAAAGTGATGGAGAGGCCTAAGAAACAAGTGTGGTGACATTGGCGACTACATCTGCAGATGATGGAGTGAGTTGCGAGGCTCTGCTGTACCATAACAGTATTCTCTGGGGTCCTCGCAGTCCTGGCCGTGCTTTGGATCCAGCTGCTCGTGGCATCCTAGAGCCTCAAAGTCATGAGACGACCTAGAGACACACACAGACATGTCACATGAAAACTTGATTCTCTAGTCTCCTGTATTATAGTCTGGGTCGAGTTGCTGGGGGCAGCCGGGAGACTTGAACTACTTTTAGAGTTTCACAGACTCGTCTTGCCATGGAAACTTGTCCCACTGCCCAGCTAAGAGTGGACAAGCAGCATCGGAAGTTACACTATTTCTGACTCAACTGTAAATCATTTTTGCAGTATGCAACCTGATAACTGTGCATCCCAGCTGCTTAGAAAATCTACTGTAGCGACGGTCACGTCATGTCTAAAAATACTGAACACAGGTCGGATTTCTGAGTGGCTGTAGGGACTTACGGTGGAGTGTGATGTGAGATACAGCACCCTTGTTTTTGGATTTACAGACCCTCCTCCCCGGACTAGCAGCCATATACTGTAGGTGGACTATGCCACCAGCTTTTTTGGACAAGTATTCATGCTTTTCTGGTTGACATAGTATAGAGCAGTAGTTCTCAACCTTTTTGAGTCGCGACCCCCAATTTAACATGCATGTTGTCCGTGACCCCCGCTCACTGAACACAATCTCACACGCACAGTTCAGATCACCCAAAAAAGAAACAAAATGACCAAAAAAGACACAAATTGACCACAAAATGATTAAAAAAAAGACACAAATTGACCAAAAAAAGACACAAAATGACAAAAAAAGACACAAAATGACAAAAAAAAGACACATAATGACCAAAAAAAAGGAAACAAAATGACAAAAAAAGACACAAATTGACCACAAAATGATCAAAAAAAGACATAAAATTACCTAAAAAGACAGAAAAATGAACAAAAAAAGACATTAAGTGACCAAAAAGACTAAAACACATTAACACATGAACACTTTAACACAGTGGAGACAGAGCTGACTTCCAAAATGATTTGGCGACCCCCAGAAATCATCTTGCGACCCCAATTGGGGTCCCGACCCCAAGGTTGAGAATAGCTGGTATAAAGAGGAAGGAGTTGACGGACAAGCATAGGGCTTTCACCCAGGAGAGCAATATTCATTTGTGTCAAAAGACATTGACTTTTTTTTACTTATATAATATTGTTTTATAAGTGAACACGACATCACAGGCACCTATAAATTAAAAGAAAGCATAAAAATATAATGTCTGGATTTGAATTCACTACAGCAAAATTAAATTGTTCATGAACTTCATGAACTCAAATTCACTTATAAAAACAATATCATCCACAGTAGATAGGAGATGTGATCTGGTTTTTAAATAATTGACGAATCTGCTAACTGAGGCAAAACACAGCTGTACAGACGAGTACGGCAACAAGTTAGTGTGGAAACCAGTAAGGACACAACAAACCGGTGCTTGTTGTTAACAGAGATCGCTAAGTGAACACCTCCTGCTACAGTAGCACATACACACTGTACTGCTACAGAGCTAACTGTTAGCCTGTTAGCACATACACACTGTACTGCTACATAGCTAACGGTTAGCCTGTTAGCACATACACACTGTACTGCTACATAGCTAACTGTTAGCCTGTTAGCACATACACACTGTACTGCTACAGAGCTAACTGATAGCCTGTTAGCACATACACACTGTACTGTTACAGTGCTAACTGTTAGCCTGTTAGCACATACACACTGTACTGCTACAGAGCTATCTGTTAGCCTGTTAGTACATACACACTGTACTGCTACATAGCTAACTGTTAGCCTGTTAGCACATACACACTGTACTGCTACATAGATAACTGTTTGCCTGTTAGCACATACACACTGTACTGCTACAGAGCAAACCTGTTAGCACATACACACTGTACTGCTACAGAGCTAACTGTTAGCCTGTTAGCACATACACACTGTACTGCTACATAGCTAACTGTTAGCCTGTTAGCACTGTGCTAACACTGGAAAAGTGCAGCATTGCAGATGTGTCCGATTTGGGATACAGTCTCTATAGTTATTTTTTACGTCTCAAATGTAATTTAAGTTGTGTTCCTGATTATTTTCCTTAATCTACGCAAGTTGTTGTGTTGCTGAAACAAATAGTTTTATTTTAATTCAATAATTAATAAATTTTAAACTGCAGTTGTTTGTGGGGCGCCCTGTAGCTCACCTGTTAGAGTCCTTACTGCAGCGATCTGGTTTCAATTCCAACCTTGTAACTAGTAATCTCCAGAAGTCATGTGGTGTTTTTTGGCAAACAACCTATTCTGTCATTATGTATGAGGACGTGTTTCAGATTTACTGAACTAGTAAAAAAGTGCAGGATTTAAATTTGTGAAGTGTTTTAAATGAAGACTTTGAGGCCTTTAATATCGTGTCTGAAACTCTAAACTACCATTTAAAATACCACTGCAATGTCTAAAGTAATGCTGGCATGCTTTATGTGTGCATTGCTAAACTTAACTGCTCCAAACTGCATTGCTGTGGTCATGGAAAAAAAGTTTATGTGCCAAGCTGTGTTTTGATGAGATCAAGCAAGAATTACACTTGGCAGAAGTTAACTTTCAGCTCTTTTGACAAGAGAGATTTATGAGTAGCAGGAGGAGAATAACTTGCAGTGTTATCAAGAGTGAAGAAGTATATGCAGATAGGAGGCTGGGTCAAACACAGGACTTGCTCAGGAGACTGGGGGGTTTGTCCTGTAAGAACCCGTTTTTAGACTTTAGTCTTAGTTTACTCATTATTTTCAGGTTAGTGTTGGGTTTAGCTTATTATTTGTTAATTTTAGGTCACTAAACTACTTTGTTAGGTTTAGGAAACAAAACTAAAGATACTTGGTTCGAAAATACTTGCCAAAAAAATACTAACCAACAAAACTAATCTTACTTTGTGAGGCTTAGGCAACAAAACTATTTGGTTAAATTTAGGCAACAAAACAACTTGCATTAGGTTTCAGGAACAAAATTAACATTACTTGGTTAGGATATAACTTCTTATATCCTAACCAAGTGGGACATAACTTCTTGGTTAGGTTTGGTAAACAAAGCTTGAGGAAAAGATCATAGTTTAATCCTTTAATCCTTAATCCTTTCAGAAAGTTAACCTCTTCATGAAAACATGAAAATAAAATGCATCTATAAAACAGTTAACCAAAAGTGAAACACACCAATAGTGGGTAACACTTTACAATAACCATCATTTATAAATAATAAACAGTTTATTAATGTTTAATCATCATTTATAAACTGTATATAGGCAATTTAGAATGGTAAATACATAATTTATTCATGTTGAACTAACTAAATCATTTATAAATGGCTAATAGATGGTATATTAATGTAAGTTTATAGTTACTTTACCATTAACAAACCAATAAATTATAATTAATAGTTTATCAATAGTTTTAGTTGCACTCATTATAACATTTACCATATTTATAACAACACCATATTAAGTATGTAAATGATTTTGAAATGATTCATTTACCTTTTTTAAAGATTAAATATGTATAGCACTTTGTAAATGATTAATAATTGGTCTATAAACCATCTATAAACATTATTTTGTTGGTTATTATAAAGTGTTACCCAATAGTGTTGTTTACAACTAGGAACATTTTCTCACATTTTGTGTGTTTTAGGTTTGAATTGCAATCCATTGTGCAGTTACATTGCCCAGTTGCTTACTTATGTCAAGTAAAAGATTTTCCGCTGTATCACAGATTAAAAGTCCCATACTTACATATGATTCTGCTGAGCAGCTTTGTAGCGGGGACTCCTCTGCATGATGTGGTTTAGCCTGCAGACACAGCAGCCAAAAGCAATCAAGAGCTGGGGTTTTTTGAAGTATCTAAAAAGCCTGCAAATATTTGGCATAAAACAAGGCAAGAGACCAATACAGTAGCAATAGCAAGTGAAACTGCAGCACCTTTAATGTTGCTGGTAGAGGGGGGTCCAGTAGACCTCTGAGACTGGGAACGCCAGCAGCAGTAGTCAGCAAGGTCTAAACATGGAAATCCCCAGCAGCCTCCAAATGCTTTACCTGCTTCACTGGGTCATTTTTTTTTTTTTTTTAACATTTGTTTATTGATTTTTCAGTGACATAACAAAATCAAGAAATGACATTACGAGAGTCAAAACAGTGTCAAGTGTAACAAATAAAAAATAAAAAAAAATAATAATAATAAATAATACATAAAATAAAATGAAATCAGATAAGGAATAACTAATAGTAAGAAGAATTACCAAAAAATAAATAAATGAATAATTAAATAAATAAAAATGGAAGCGAACAACAAATACACAGAACAAAACAAAAACACAAATAGGTCACCCACTGCTAAATAAAAGTCTAATAATATGTTCACTTAAGCAGAGATAAATAAAAAACATTCCCAGCATGCTACAAAATCACACAAGAAAAACTCACAACTAGTAGACAATCAGGGTGGCTACTCAGGAATAGCCGTAAAAATCAATCCCTCAACATGTGCAAAAAATGGACCCCAAGTTTTATCAAACTTTGCAAGAGAACCATGTATGGAGCACCTAACCTTCTCCAATTTCAAAAAACTGAAGGATGTCCCCGATCCAAGAGGAGTGAGAAGGCGGTGCAGAAGACTTCCATGTCAATAAAATCACTGGGTCATTTATATCCTTCACTCTCTCTCTTGCTCAGTCTCTCTTTGTCTGCTGCTGTGGGAAAGCCATAACAGAGATCAGAGTCAAACACAGCGAGGGAGGAGAGAGAGGGACAGCTGCTGAGCTTTTCCCCTGTCTCAGGGGGAGTTTGACCTTTGGGCCATAGGGATCACAGATTGCTAAACCTGGCTTGAGAATGGGATCCCCGTCCTCCTACAAGATATAAAGTATCACAATAAAGTCATGAGAACTGAGGTCAGCTGAGGAGCTTCCTCTTGTGTTTTCATTTGACACACATTTCTGTCCTTCTCTTATCTGCGATGTCACCTGTTGGACACGGGATAAGGCCTAATTTGCATATACACTACTGGTCAAAAGTTTTAGAACACACCAACTTTTGCAGAATTTAATTGAAAATGATGCAGTTTAATGTCTCAGTGTACTCTGAAATGAATGCACATTCGCAACATTTAAAATTCTTTATTGAGCATGATAGTGTTTTGAAAGTAAAAAAAATCACATTTTATGTTGGACTAAAGAACTAAAAAAAGACACAAAATGACCAAAAAAAGACACAAAATGACAAAAAAAGACACCAAAAGACACAAAATGACAAAAAAAGACACAAAATGACCAAAAAAAGACACAAAATGACTTACAAAGACATGAAAAGAATTAAAAAATGGACAAAATAGCCCAAGACTCCATAGAGTTAAGTTGTTAACACACTTCTTGTTCCCTGAAAAAGGCCTACTTGTATAATTCTGTAATGTACATTATTTTTCAGTTTTGGTTAAGCTTACTTTTTTTATTTACCTCTGGCAGTTCACCACTTACCTTTGTACCCTTTCAAGCTGTTCATTTGACTTGAACTGCTTGAATTTCAATAAAAAACTGGAAAAATTGGGGTGTTCTAAAACTTTTGACCGGTGGTGTAATAAAATCAATGTATGTAATTGGCTGAGGAACATGATGCTATCTTTAACCTCCTGAGACCCAAGCTTTTGTTTAGTATGTATTGTTTCTCCTAGATATTTTGGATTTGTAGGACCTGACAAGTACAAAAACTACGCATTATCTTTGATTTATCTCTTTAATTTTACTGTATAACACAATTAATACTTTTTATTTCTTTACATTTACTCCCTCTCTTTGGAAGAACGATAGTGAAAGTCTATTCGTTCTCAAATGAGTACTTCCTGATTAGCTGTGTCGTAGCTTGTTGCTATTGCTAAAAAATAGTCAAACTTGCACAGAATATCAATCTACAAACCTTATTTATCACAAATAAACAAGTTTTAATCATAAAATCTGATCAGCTTTTGTACTTGGTCCACTTTTCTCTGCAGATAAGCTGTTGATTGACTTTACCAAGATGCTGCCATCTGATTTTTACACTGATTGATGTATTGTGCTTTTTCTAGAGTGTGTACTACTGAGGACAACATGTTATAGTTAAGCAGATTTAAGTATAAGGTCCAGAAAAACCAAAAATGAAATGTCCACATATGAGGACGCAGGGTCACAGGAGGTTAAGCTAAAAAATGTTTTAGTGTCTTGCAGAATGCATGGCATTAACCCATTTAAGCCGGGAAAGCATTACCACATTTCTACCATTGAAACCGGAAGCGCTGTTGCGTTATTCAACCATTAAGGCCGGGAAAGTGGATACGTCTTTTTGTAGTATTTGTAGTTTTTTTCCACCTAATTTCGGTCTCTTGGCCAATGAAATGCATCAGAATACATGCAGGAGTGTGTCGCAATTCACTGCCATTCTCTGTCTCTTTCAACTCTCCTGTTCAATAATAGACGAAAAAGCCTTTTTTTCTCTATTTGCTGTGTTTGTTGATTTTTTTTAAAAATGTATTGAAGGTTTGGACAAATAAACTCAACTTCTCATGAAAGCCACAGGTATAAGCTCGCAAATACTTTTTGAATTTCATTTCTATCTGCTACAGAGGCTGAAAAATCTTCGTTGAATTTCCAGAAAAACTTCAGGTTTTAGGGGGTTCTTTCAAAAATCACCCAGAGGTTTTACAGCCGTTTTAGGCCTAAATGGGTTAAACAATATAAATGTTCTCATATACTGAGAAATGTCATACTGTTAACTCTCAACTTCCCAGTTTCATTCCTATCTACACTGTAAAAAAATTTTTTTGTTTGTAGAAATAACAGTAAAACTTTGTCAAATACATCAGAAATAGAGCGTAAAATTAAAAATTGTATATCACCGTATTAGACACTTTAATTACCATAAATCAAAGAATAGCACAAAACTTTTATTTTTTTCTGTCATAAACTGGAGGAAACATATATAACAATATAACATTTTCATGCAAAATTTATGGAGAAATACCATGATGTGTGAATGAATTACACAATTACCCTAAAAATAACAGGATTATTCAGTCTAAATTACAGTTTTTACTGATATTTACATTTAAATTTAGAATAGAAAACCCACTCACTGTAATTTTTATGGTGAAGTTCTGGCAACCACAGCTGCTGGTATTTTTCCGTAAATTAAACAGATTATTTTTTTACAGTGTATATTCTGAAGGTTTTTCAGGGGGTTAGTTCATATATCATCATAGACTGATTTATAAAACATTATTTTTCTAAAACATGGCGAAAATTGATTTTTTTTTTTTTTGTGGTTCAAAGTTGGGTTTTTTTATGATTTTTGAAGTGATAAAAAAGAGACATTCAGAATTGCCTCGGTAAAAACAAAATGGAACAATAATTTTTAGCTTCATCCAATGTAAATCAGCATCTGCAATCACCTGCAACACACAAAAAACAATAATCTTAATGTAAGGAGTCAACTAGGGAAGTTTAATAATATCAATTAGATAAAAATGTCTTTCCCCATTCACTCATAGTGTCTCTACACTTTAGCTACAGTACAGATAAGAGAACACTCGACCTTCACCTCTCAGATATGGAGGGCCTCTCGACCTCACGTGAATAACTGTTCATGGTCAGATAACACGTTATCACAGGTCCTTATATGGGCCTATTCTGACCACAGAGCATGCTGTGGCTCAAGTGCTACACTTGCATTGAGAGTTTCAATTGGAACATAAACACTCAAAATTTGTATTTTTGTCCAAAATTGGACGTAACTTCTATAATAAAGCACTATTAACAGTAAGTTAATTAAGTGCTAGATAATATTCCAGCCAGTTTAAAAGTCGTGTAAAGTACAGTAATGAAAAAAAATATTAGACCATTGTTTTCTTCAGTTTATTGTTCATTTTAATGCCTGGTACAACTATTTGTTTGGACAAACAACAAACTAGCAGTAGCATGCTACCTAGCTAACATGTGGCATGTGGAATGGATGGTGGTGTGCGGTGCTGGTGTGGTGTGGCACCAGTGGCAGGGCAAACTGTCACAAAGTGATTATTAAGTTTTTAAACATCAGTGTATAAAGTTAGCCTGGCTAACACCAGACCAAATCTCATTGGAGATTAGGTCTGGACACCTTCAATGCTTTTCTCCGTAGAGGAGGTGTGGTTTACGATCCTCCGGAGCCGTTTATTGGACGCTTAGAATGTCTATCAAAGCGTCTGTAGGTAGCTCTTAGCCAATCAGATCAGTTATACCAGATGACGTAGTAGAGCAACAGAGATGGATGTTTGTTGTGTGTGTGTCTGTGAGAGAGTGTTGCTTGCTGCTTTGCTTCTCCAGTTCTCGCTTTCTGCAAGATTATTTATTTTCACGCTTTATTCCCCCTCATGTCATTCTGCCACACACATCCACTGATTTTATGGGCAATAAACAAGCTGCTGCGGGTCTCTGGGGGCTCCGCTGTCCCCCGATTCGGAGCGAGATCACCGGCGGTGACCGGCGGTCTCACCGGCTCGGCGCAACAAGCCGCAGAAACCGCCCGTGCGGCGCTAATAGCCCCGCTACCGGTGATCTCGTTACGAGCCGGGGGACAGCGGAGCTGCCGAGAGACCTTTAGCCTTTCAACTTTCGCTCTAAACTATTTAAAACACCATCTACAGCTAAAGAGAGTTTCGCGTCTGCAGCAGCCATGTTGGATCCGGAAAGCTTCCAAGTGCCGAGTAGTACGCGTCATCGTCTCACCGTCCCTCCCCGCTCTGTGATTGGATCCCTAAAACAGGGCTAAGATAATCGCCTAGTTGCCAGACCGCCTGGAGGTTCGAAATCAAATTCGAGCGCGCAAGGCAGTCTGGGTATACCCAGGCTAGTATAAAGTAGTTAAAATGAGCCATATTTGAGAAGATTAAAACACTATTTACGGAAATGCATCAATAATAATCCAATAAAATATTTGGATTGAAATAAATAGTCTGTCAATAAAAGGTCAGGCAGGATCATAAATCTTGTGTTGCTTCTAAACAAAACGTTTCCCTAACTATGAGAAAAAATACAACAGATTCTTCAGAAGCACATAAAATCAGCTGTTTATTAAAGTGGATTCATGTTGTTCGTACATAGTCGATGCTGGTGATACATTTATTACATAATTTCATCTCTCTTTGCTGGATGCTTCGATACACAAACAAGTTATGAGGACATTTTGTCTCAAAATCCTTTAAGTACAAAAGTAATCAAAATTGTTCATTAAAATATGAAGCAAAAATAATGTTCTATGGTATATGAAAGCAAATTCCTCAATGCATAATTTAGTACAATTCTTAAGAATAAAAAAAGTAAATTCCTAAAGTACAAAAAATAGGCAAAGTCTTAATGAAATAAGCAAAATCGTTCATATAAAAATCTTAAGTACAAGAATAATTTAAAATCTTATTAAATAAAAACAATCTCTTTTTCAAAGAATTTATTACATTGCCAAAGTACAAAAATAACTCAAATTCTCATGAAATTATACAATTTTAATTCTCTAATCACAAAGGTAAATGTAAGTACAAAAAGAGACACATTTATAATAATAATAAATAATAAAACAAGCAAAATACTTCATAAACAAATGTTAAAAAAATAGAAAATCAGTACAAGTACAATACTAAATGCTAAATTCCAAAATAATTCAATTCCTAAAGTACGATTTCCAAAGTTCCTCTGAAATAAGCAAAATCTTAAGTACAAAATTAAGTAAAATTCTCATCAAAAAAAGACACAAAGACCAAAAAAAGGAAACAAAATTACTAAAAAAAGACAAAAAAATTACCAAAAAAGGCACAAATTGACCATAGAGTGATAAAAAGACACAAAATTACCCCAAAAAATACACAAATTGACCACAAAATGATTTTTTTAAAAAAGACACAAATTGACCAAAAAAAGGAAACAAAATTACCAAAAAAAGACACAAATTGATCCAGAAAAGGAAACAAAATTACCAAAAAAATACATAAAATTACCAAAAAAGACACAAATGACCAAAAAGACTAAAACACATGAACACTTTAACACAGTAGAGACAGAGCTGACTTCCAAAATGATTTGGCGACCCCCAGAAATAATCTCGGGACCCCAATTTGGGTCCCGAACCCAAGGTTGAGAATAGCTGCACTAGAGGGAAAAGTACCTAATGGAAACGCGACTATTAACATCACCCGGTCTGCTTCTTTTCACCTCTGCAGCATCAACTGTCTCCGCCCTTCCCTCAACCCCCACACTACCCCATTCTTGTCCATAGTCTTGTCAACTTCTGCATTGATTACTGCAACTCTCTCCTCTTTGGTCTCCCTCACAAGCTCCTCCATGAACTTCAAGTGGTCCAAAACTCTACTGCTCGCATCATCTAAAAAAGCATAACTCCACTGGCTTCCAGTCAAATCTCACATCAACTACAAAGTATAAAAAAAAATTGAAATTTGCAAAAGAATGTGTAAATTTGTAAAGGCCAAAAATGACTCGAATTCTAATGAAATTATATTATACTTATTGACATAAGTAAATCCCTGAAGTCTTCTCTTCTTTAGGATATAGCACTTCTGTAGCAATTACAGTTGGCTCTTAAAGTTTTGTATTTACTTGATTCCTGAGAGGCTAGAATCATAGGTTGAATGCACTTATTGTGAGTCGCTTTGGATAAAAGCATCAGCCAAATGACATGTAATGCAATGTAATGTAATGAATAACATAAAATAATCAAGGTTAAAATGAAAAAAGTAAAACCCTTCATTCTAAAAAAACAAACTATTATATTAAAAATTATACAAAGTCCCCAAGTATAATGTTAAATGCAAAATTTCAAAACACAATTAATTAAATTCAAACAATAAAGTAAAAAAAGTGGATGAAGTTCTTATGAAAATAGCAAAATCTTAATTATAAAAATATGCAGAACCCTTTATATAAAAAAATACCAAAATCCTAAGTACAACACTAATTGACATTCTTGTGAAATAAAAATCAAATTATTATCGAAATATTAAGTAAATTCCAAAAGTAGAAAAATAACTTAAAATAGTTAGAAATAATAAAATTCCATTTTCTTTATCACATGAGTAAGTAAATTCCTGAAATACAAAAAAGTCAAAGTTATAATGAAAAAAGCTATTTCCTAAATTAATCCTTATTCAGTACAAAACTAAATGAAATCCTGAAAAAAAATCTTGTTCTCTTTGTAAAAAACCAAACTACAAAAAAGTCAAATTCTTATGAAATTATAAAATTCCTCAATTACAACATCAACTAAATTCCTAAAATGGAAAATAGGAAAAGTTCTTATAAAATAAGCAAAATCTTTTCTGATAACAAAACTAAGTACAAAATTTTGTGAAATTCTTTTGAAATACAAAAATCCTGAAATACAAAATAACTCATTCTCAAGAAACAATGAAACTGAGACTTAAGTAGAAAAACTCAACTTTTGAAATCAGTAAAATCCTTTCTGATAAAAAAAAACGTCATCCTGAAGGACAACCTGAAGGCAATTCTGATAGAAATGACCTCTGTTGTTTTTGGCTCATTTTTTGTATTATTATGGTTCTTGTTGAGCTAAATGTGCTCCTTAAATTTATTAAGTTAAATCGTAAAGTTCATATCTCACTGACAAGATGAAGTTGGTGTCAAACAGCCTCTGATGTTTAAAGCTCCACTTTGTTAGCTTCATGATTTCGTAATAATTTTTTTTACCATTTACCATTTATACCGAGCAAAGACAGACTTCCTCTATTTGGCTACAGGTTAAGACAGCACATTGTGCCGGTTAGAACAAGCTCAGGGTGCAGCTATTTCAGTAAGAAACATACATACAAGAAACCATAGGCCTACAAAAAAGGGAACTAAGAAACATACATACAAGACACTAGTGTTGGGACAGCGAAGCTTCGTGAATCATTTGCTTTATTTATGGAGCCCACTAGATGGCGCTCTTTGTTTAACAAAGGGCTGAAAACACTCAATTATCAATGCTGAAGTCTTTTTTTTAAAGCCAAGTTCGACATCAAGTGGGGTCAAAAAATAAAGCAAATGCTTCACGAAGCCTCCTTTTCCCAACACTAGTAAACTGTATTCAGTTGTTTTGAGTCTTTTGTCAAAAACAAGTCTAGAACAAAAGAACCAGGCAGGGTTTGGGAGGCTTTAAGAGCCCCGGCTCGAACAGTGTTTTGATTGAATATTTAACATGATCCTGCTGGTTGTTCCTGGTTGGCCTGGATCGCTGTGTGTTTGCTTTGAATCGTGCTGGCTACTTGGACTCTGTAGACCTGCGCTCACCTGTTACATTAGTGAGGTATTTTAGGTCTTCCGTAGGAACCGATGGTCTGAGGGACATGCTGTGGGTTTGGTCTTTTCAACATGATGTAATGTAACAAATCCTGATTATTGAAGGGAATTTGTGAATATAAATCCATGTGGGTGTGAGACGAGCTGCTTGGAGGAGCTACTCTGCTCCCTGAGCTCCTTATTCTTCAGTCGGCCCTCCTTCAGCTCCAGGAACACCCAGGTTATAATAATCCAGCTCCACATCCTCCCGTCTGTGGGGCTTCTGCACCCTGTAGACCCTGTAGACCCTGTGGGTCTGGAGAGACATAACGCACATAGGTGTGACTTCCTGCTCTCTTCAGTTCAATAAAACAGAAAGAGTGCTTCATTTCAGTCAGCGGTCTATACAACAGACGAGTGTCAGTACCTTAAAATAGAAGTAAAAGACAATGTTCGCCACCAGCAGAATCAGTGGCAGGACGACCACTCTGATGATAAAAGGTCTCGGATCTGATCAAACACAGGGACACACACAATGAGACAGTGAGGGAGGTTGGAAAGAGAGCGTTTGGTTACTAGGATAACTCTGGTTCTCTGAGTTCTGAGTGACGTATCTTCTGGCTTCTGTCCGCTGGAGGAACGCCTCTTGAAAATGGCGAGTTAGGAGCTCAGGGCTGCTGGGACAGATCGCGCTCAGTTCTCAGAGAACCAGAGTTATCCTGGTAACCAAACATGCTCTGTCCTACAGTTCAGTGTTTGCTGTTGTCATTTATACACTTTGTATACGTTTGGTTACTATATGAGCTGTGTAACACAATGACAGGAGTCACAGTTGCCCGCATTTATCAAACGGACGTACGCCAGAAAGTGTGCGTAAAGTGGGCATACGATCATTTCTACGCAAGCCTCGGCATTTAGCAATTTGGACGTGAGCGGAGGGTATGATCAGATCTCAGGTCTACTCTCCGCTAGTGTACACAAATTTAAGTCAGCATGAAGTCCACACGTCTGAGTCGGATAATTGATCTTAGACTATTGTATCGATGCCTGGAGCTGATCAAACTCTAACGGGTTTTTTTTAATAGTGACAAACTAAAGCATGTTTTAGCTATATCATTTATTACTAAAAGCTCATTAAAAATAAGTACACCCTGCAAGGTGAAATTCTTTAAACAGAATACTAGCCGAGGCTTTTTCAATGTTGTTGTCTTCTGCTATTTATCGTTATCCTGCTGGACACCTCCTTCACCATCGGTGGGGCCCAAATAGAAACATTCCCAGTCATCGCTGCCATCGCTCCTCTGACTGGGACAGGATTATTACTGAATCTAAAGATGTGAATAATATCTCTCCATCATAATAAAAAACAATATTTGCATATTATAAAGGCTATTAGGCTTTATATATCACAATGTATGAATGAAATATTCCAACCTCACCGGGAGTTGGATGGTCCACTGCTACACTGATTTCCTTCCTTTTCACTTTTTATGCTGCCAAACAAAACCAGTTTGTTGTGTTGCAGCTGTCGGACGTCATTGTTTCACTTTCTGCCTCTGAGAAATTCCTCTTCTTTTGGGAATAAAACTTACTTGAAAACTTAAGTCTGTGGTCCAAATGTAAAATATTCAGTGAACTTGTTTGAGTTTATAACTACAAGTACTTTTATTTCATAAACCTCTGTCGCTGTGTATTTCTGTAAAATGTATATTTCGCTCCTGTTGTTATTTGTGATGGTGCACTTTGCTGATAAAGCTGACTTAAAACAAAGAAAAGGGGGGGGAAATCCTCTTTTTGGCCGTATTGCATCCTTTGGTGTCATAAACTCTTGGGGTAAGCCATCTGGGTCTGGTATATAATAGGGCGTGGTATTTTGTTTCGAGCCACCACATTTATCAACGTCCGATCATTCTCACACTGTGACTGGCGAAATACGAACGTTTGATAAATCCCACGTGAACCCTGTCATTAGACGAGATATACGCTCTGACTGTCATTCATCAAACAAGCGCAGATCTGTGTCACATGCAGAAACAACAACATGCATGAACTCTGTTGGCAGCTGATCATTTTCAGTCTGTTTGATGAATGTTCTTTTCCAAACCTGCATGTAAACATTCAGCTTACCTACAACAGTGAGAGTGAGCTGACGGCTCTCAGAGGAGAAGTTATGAGAGAAAACATGGATGTGATAAACACAGCAGTAGCTTCCTTGGTGGGCGGGCTCTGCAGCAGGAAACAGGAAGCGTGCATATTGATTGACAGCTGGCTGGGTGAGGTTAGGAAACAGGAAGTGGGCAGTGTGATTGACAGCTGGCTGGGTGAGGTTAGGAAACAGGAAGTGGGCAGTGTGATTGACAGCTGGCTGGGTGTAGTTGTGTGCTGAGGTGGAGGAGGTGAAGCGGAGCTGGAAGGAGCCTCCTGGGTACTTTGACTGGATGGAGCAGCTGACGGTGAAGTCAGAGCCCCTGAACACCCGAAGCCCCTGCTGCTGGGCCTCGGAGACCCAGTCCATGGAGGAGGATGCAGTGATGTTGGGCTGATGCAGCAGGTCTGTAAACACAGTGAGAGGATGTGATGTCACAGGTCTATCACAGACAGACAGACAGACAGACAGACAGACAGGTTCCTCCAGGTGTGTCCTGTCAGGTGAAGATCAGCAATCTATGGAGAGTTCAAAAATTCCGCCTTCTACACGTCAGGATGTCATTGTTCTAGATAACTTTACAGTTCAGTCTGATGGAAACCAAGTGTCACTGTGAGAGAGAAAGTAACATATTGGAAACATTACTGTCAGAGATGATGATAATGAGAGGCGTACCTGAGCAAGTGAGATTCACTAAGAAGCGAGAGGAATATGATGATACAATACAATCTCTCAGAGATCCAGACTGAAGACACTGAGACAAGATACTCCACACAGATCTGTATGAGGACTCCTCTCTTCTTATGGAAACAGCAGAACCACAGTCCAGCTCTCTGCAGACAACAGCTGCTTCCTTCAGGGTCAATACACCACTCACTGGTCTCCATTCTCCTCCATGTTTTAGCTCCAGTCTTCCTGCACAGTGATCTCCCACCAACCTGACAGGTTCTGAATGGAAACAAGAGAGTCATCAGTAAAAATAAAGTGAGTTTGATCAAAAAAGAAATGAACCAAATCAAAGCTGCAGCTCCTCTTCTACCTGAGCAGGTGAGTCCAACAGCTCTGCCAGGTGAGCAGGTGTTTCTATCTGAGCCTGAGCTACTACAGTTCAGGAGAGTAGATTCATTTCCTCCACACTGGAACTCTTTGGTCCACATTGGAGCCTCCACTTCTCCATAGAGTGCCCCCTGGAGGACTGAAGGAGCCCCACAGCCAAGCTCCCTGCAGACCACCTCTGCATCCTGCTGGTCAAAGTCATCTTCACAAACTGAGGACCAGCTCTGGTTAGACTGGTCAGACTTCACCTCCAGTCTGCCTGAACAGAGATTGGTCCCATTCACCAGCCTGACAGAGTCTGGAGAGATGACAGAAGAGAAAATAGAGAGAGATAAAAGACACCAGACACAGAATAAAAACATGTCATCAAACAAGAATTCAGTGATTCAGACTGGAATCAGCACAATTCCAACATAAGTTCATCATAAACAACAGAACTCCTCCTTATAACACAGACTGCAGCAGTTTACTATCACAGTTACATTTATTTTTAGTCCAAAAGACTTGTTTTCTTTCCTTGTTATTTTTCAGAGTAGATGTGTAACGCAGAATAAAAATCTGTTTTGAAAATGATTAATAAAACTTAAAAGGGACAGGAGCTCACTCAAGTAATTATCTGGTCCAAAGAGAGTGTGATGATGAACTGTGGTGATAAACTCCTGCATTTCTGATTTCCATGTGCTTTTCATTTATGTATTTATTTGGTGAGATAGTTACAACTGTTTGTCTTAATGAAAATCTGGCTAAGAACATCAGGAACATAAACACTGTTTCTTTATGAAATTGTCAAATATTTTTATAAGAACAGCCTTTCTTATTTTTTTGTGACCAAATTTTTATTGGGTAAGTTCACAAAGTACAAAAATACAATACAATAATATATAATAAGGAAAGAAAAGATAAATGAAATGAAAAAGCAGCCCAATGCATGCCTGCCTGTATGCAGAGGGATGTAACGAGAACATAGTGGAAATGATATAGACAACAGACCTACATAAAGACACGGACACACACAAAGACTCAGACACACACACACATTAAACGTCAGGGGGAAAAGTGGGATTCAAATGGTAGTCATAAAGGGGGTGATGATAATCAAGATCATAGGGTTACCTCAATAAGCCTTTCAAAGTTTCAGCTGTTGTCTGCCACAAGGATAGAGTTTTTTCAGTAGCTCCATGGATACGGGCCGTTGATAATTCCAAGTATACAACATCTAAGAAGGTAAGAATCCACTGTCTTAGTTTAACTATCTGAGAGGGTTTCCATCTCGTAACAACCATCTTTTTGGCGGCGGTGAGGCCAGCTAGGATGATGCGCGTATTTAGTCTAGCGGTGTTAAGTCCTGAAAAATCATTCAAAATAAGAACAGGGATGGTCGCAGGCACTTTCTCAACTACAAGATCTGACAGTGTTGACGCCACATCATACCAAAACTGAGCTACCGGTGGACAGTCCCACATCATATGTAAAAAGGATCCTGGAGATTTTAGATTACAAAAGGAACACAGGGGAGAATCTATCAGTTTCATGCAGAAAAGTTTGCGAGGGGTTAGATAAGTTCTATGTATAAAATTAAAATGAATCTGTTGATGATTGGGGTTACGTGATGCCTGCTTTATACTATCCCACACATCTTCCCAGTCAAATTCTGGGTCAAGAGCAGGATAGTCTTGTCTCCATAATCTGTCTAAAGGTAAGTCAGGGTATGAGGATCCTAAGATAAACATGTATAACTTAGACACCATACCCTTGGTCTTGTTTTGCTGTGATAACAATCTACTCAGGGAATGAATGGGTAAAGGCTGCTGCCGAGGAACGCCATACGCTTTGAACAGCCTTTCTTATAAGTTCGAACAAACATCACAGTATTGCTTATGTTTAATAAAAACTGCCACATAATGATAAATCCCTGTCGTGTCTGCTGATTAAGTTCAGGAAATACTTTGTTGCTGAAGTGACGACAGGAGGGGACATGACAGCACAGCTCAGGTTCTTTAAACCTCAGCAGAGATCCTTCACCCTCCACATTCAGCTATAAACACCTTGATGCTTTAGTTGTGGATTCTGTGTGAATCTGCATGGAGAGGCTGTTCAATGCTGCAGGGAGAAGGAGTTGTTCTTCCCTACCTGACTGTCTCCTCCTCTATGCCAACAGACACATCCGCGTGATGGCTTCCTAAATGTTCCATCATACTGGAAGTGTTACCGCGAGCATAAAACATGCATGTTGAACAGTGTTTGGTCTGTATATATATTGGTGCATTCAGAACCAGATTTACTGAGGCAGCTGCTCATCAAACAGCTGCCATTCCAACTACTGAATTTGTGTCGACCTGAGTACATTACTGTCACTGACCATGTCAGAGATCATCCTGGATCTCACCTGAGCAGGTGACTTTATAGATGGAGGAAGAGGAAGTTGATCGTGCACACTCTATCAGAGATCTAGACTCAACACAGTCAGATCTGATCCACCACACAGATCTGTCTGAGGACTTCTCTCTTCTTACAGAAACAGCAGAACCACAGTTCAGATATCTGCAGAAAACAGCTGCTTCCTTCACGGTCCAGTCATAGCCATCCACTGGTCTCCATTCTCCTTCATGTCCCAGCTCCAGTGTTCCTGCACAGCGACTGTCTTCTCCAACCAACCTGACAGGATCTGAACAGAAACAAGAGGGTCATCAGTAAAAGAATAAACTGAGTTTGATCAGAACAGAAATAAACCAAATCAAAGCTGCAGCTCCTCTTCTACCTGAGCAGGTGAGTCCAACAGCTCTGCCAGGTGAGCAGGTGTTTCTATCTGAGCCTGAGCTACTACAGTTCAGGAGAGCAGATTCATTTCCTCCACACTGAAACTCTTTGGTCCACATTGGAGCCTCCACTTCTCCAAAGAGCGCCCCCTGGAGGACTGAAGGAGCCCCACAGCCAAGCTCCCTGCAGACCACCTCTGCATCCTGCTGGTCAAAGTC
The DNA here is from genome assembly GCF_030273125.1 of Centropristis striata. Lineage (NCBI taxonomy): Eukaryota > Metazoa > Chordata > Actinopteri > Perciformes > Serranidae > Centropristis > Centropristis striata. The sequence continues at coordinate 8,615,939 of NC_081521.1, forward strand.
ACCTTCACACACTGAGGACCAGCTCTGGTTAGACTGGTCAGACTTCACCTCCAGTCTGCCTGAGCAGAGACTGGTCCCATTCACCAGCCTGACAGAGTCTGGAGAGATGACAGAAGTGAAAATAGAGAGAGATAAATGAGACCAGACACAGAATAAAAAGATGTCATGAAACAAGAATTCAGTGATTCAAACTGGAATCAGCACAATTCCAACAGGAGTTTATCATAAACAACAGAACTCCTCTTTATAACACCACAGACTGCAGCAGTTTACCATCACAGTTACATTTACATTTAGTCCAAAACACTTGTTTTCTTTCCTTGTTCTTTTTCTGAGAAGATGTGTGGCCCAGAACAAAAATCTGTTTTGAAAATGATCCATAAAACTTAAAAGGGACAAGAGCTTGCTACGGTAATTTTCTGGTCGAGATAGGAGACATTACTCATTTCCATGTGCTTTTCATTTATGTATTTATTTGGTGAAATACTTACAACCGTTTGTCTTAATAAAAATCTGGCTAAGAACATCAGGAACATAAACACTGATTCATTGCTGCAGGGAGAAGGAGTTGTTCTTTCCTACCCAATATCTCCTCCTATGTGTCAACAGACACAGTGGCAAGACAACTTCCTAAATGTGCTGTCCTACTGGAAGTGTTGCCACGAGCATAAAACACGTGTTGAACAGTGTTTGGTCTGTATATATCTTGGTGCATTTGGAACCAGAGTCACTGAGGCAGCTGCTCATCAAACTGCTGCCATTCTAACTACTGAATGTGTGTCGACCTGAGTACATTACTGTCACTGACCATGTCAGAGATCATCCTGGATCTTACCTGAGCAGGTGACTTTATAGATGAAGGAAGAGGAAGTTGATCGTGCACACTCTATCAGAGATCTAGACTGAACACAGTCAGATCTGATCTGCCACACAGATCTGTCGGAGGATTTCTCTCTTCTTACAGAAACAGCAGAACCACAGTTCAGATATCTGCAGACAACAGCTGCTTCCTTCAGGGTCCAGCCATAGCCATCCACTGGTCTCCATTCTCCTTCATGTTTCAGCTCCAGTGTTCCTGCACAGCGACTGTCTTCTCCCACCAGCCTGACAGGTTCTGAACAGAAACAAGAGGGTCATCAGTAAAGGAATAAAGTGAGTTTCATCAGAACAGAAATGAACCAAATCAAACAGCAGCCCCTCTTCTACCTGAACAGGTGAGTCCAACAGCTCTGCCAGGTGAGCAGGTGTTTCTATCTGAGCCTGAGCTTCTACAGTCCAGAAGAGTAGATTCATTTCCTCCACAGTGGAACTCTTTGGTCCACATTGGAGCTTCCACTTCTCCATAGAGCTCCCCTTGGAGGACTGAAGGAGCCCCACAGCCAAGCTCCCTGCAGACCACCTCTGCATCCAGCTGGTCAAAGTTATCTTCACACACTGAGGACCAGCTCTGGTTAGACTGGTAAGACTTTACCTCCAGTCTGCCTGAACAGAGACTGGTCCCATTCACCAGCCTGACAGAGTCTGGAGAGATGACAGAAGAGAAAATAAAGAGAGATAACAGACACCAGACACAGAATAAAAAGATGTCACCAAACAAGAATTCAGTGATTCAAACTGGAGCTCAGCACAATTCCAACATAAGTTCATCATCAACAACATAACTCCTCCTTATAACAACACGGACTGCAGCAGTTTGCTATCACAGTTAAATTTATTTTTAGTCCAAAACACTCGTTTTCTTTCCTTGTTTTTTTTTTCAGAGAAGATGTGTGACCGAGAATGAAAATCTGTTTTGAAAATGATCACTGAAACTTAAAAGGGACAGGAGGTCACTACGGTAATTTTTTGGTCCAGAGAGGAGAAATTGCTGACTTCCATGTGTTTTTTCATGTATGTATTTATTTGGTGAAATAATTACAACTGTTTGTCTTAATAGAAATCTGGCTAGGAACATCAGGAACATAAACACTGTTTCTTTTTTAAATCGTCAAATATTTTTATAAGAACAGCCTTTCTTGTAAGTTCAAACAAACATCACAGTATTGCTTTTGTTCAGTACAAAGTACAACATAGTAATAAATCCCTGTTGTGTTTCTTATTAAGTTCAGGAAATACTTTGTTGCTGAAGTGACGGCAGGAGGGGACATGACAGCACAGCTCAGGTTCTTTAATCATCAACTGAGATCCTTCATCCTCCACATTCAGCTATAAACACCTCAATGCTTTAGTTGTGTATTCTGTGTGAATCTGCATGGAGAGGCTGTTCAATGCTGCAGGGAAAAGGAGTTGTTCTTTCCTACCAGACTGTCTCCTCCTGTGTGTCAACAGACACAGCGGCGTGACACCTTCCTAAATGTGCCGTCATACTGGAAGTGTTACCGTGAGCATGAAACACACATGTTGAACAGTGTTTGGTCTGTATATATCTTGATGCATTCAGAACCAGATTTACTGAGGCAGCTACTCATCAGACAGTCTGCTGCCATTCTAACTACTGAATGTGTGTCGACCTGAGTACATTACTGTCACTGTACATGTTGCAGATAATCCTGGATCTTACCTGAGCAGGTGACTTTATAGATGAAGGAAGAGGGCATTAATTCCAAACAGTCGCTCAGAGATTCAGACTGAACACAGTCAGAGCTGATCCACCACATAGATTTGTCTGAGGACTCCTCTCTTCTTACAGAAACAGCAGAACCACAGTCGAGATATCTGCAGAGAGATGCTGCTTCCTTCAGGGTCCAGTCATAGCCATCCACTGGTCTCCAGTCTCCTTCATGTTTCAGCTCCAGTGTTCCAGCACAGTGACTGTCTCCTCCCAACAACCTGAAAGGATCTGAACAGAAATACGAGCGTCATCAGTAAAAGACTAAAGTGAGTTTGATCAGAACACAAATTAACCAAATCAAAGCTGCAGCCCCTCTTCTACCAGAGCAGGTGAGTCCAACAGCTCTGCCAGGTGAGCAGGTGTTTCTATCTGAGCTTGAGCTTCTACAGTCCAGGAGAGCAGATTCATTTCCTCCACACTGGAACTCTTTGATCCACATTGGAGCCTCCACTTCTCCATAGAGCGCCCCCTGGAGGACTGAAGGAGCCCCACAGCCAAGCTCCCTGCAGACCACCTCTGCATCCTGCTGGTCAAAGTCACCTTCACACACTGAGGACCAGCTCTGGTTAGACTGGTCAGACTTCACCTCCAGTCTGCCTGAGCAGAGACTGGTCCCATTCACCAGCCTGACAGAGTCTGGAGAGATGACAGAAGTGAAAATAGAGAGAGATAAATGAGACCAGACACAGAATAAAAAGATGTCATGAAACAAGAATTCAGTGATTCAAACTGGAATCAGCACAATTCCAACAGGAGTTTATCATAAACAACAGAACTCCTCTTTATAACACCACAGACTAGAGGGGACTAAAGGGACAGGAGCTCGCTACGGTAATTTTCTGGTCGAGATAGGAGACGTTACTCATTTCCATGTGCTTTTCATTTATGTATTTATTTGGTGAAATACTTACAACTGTTTGTCTTCATAAAAATCTTGCTAAGAACATCAGGAACATAAACACTGTTTCATTGCTGCAGTGAGAAGGAGTTGTTCTTTCCTACCCGATATCTCCTCCTCTGTGTCAACAGACACAGTGGCAAGACAACTTCCTAAATGTGCTGTCCTACTGGAAGTGTTACTGCGAGCATAAAACACGCGTTGAACAGTGTTTGGTCTGTATATATCTTGGTGCATTCGGAACCAGAGTCACTGAGGCAGCTGCTCATCAAACTGCTGCCATTCTAACTACTGAATGTGTGTCGACCTGAGTACATTACTGTCACTGACCATGTCAGAGATCATCCTGGATCTCACCTGAGCAGGTGACTTTATAGATGGAGTTAGAGGGAACTGATGATGCTGCACACTCTCTCAGAGTTCCAGACTGAACACAGTCAGAGCTGATCCACCACACAGATCTGTATAAGGATTTCTCTCTTCTTACAGAAACAGCAGAACCACAGTTCAGATATCTGCAGATAACAGCTGCGTCCTTCAGGGTCCAGTCATAGCCATCCACTGGTCTCCATTCTCCTTCGTGTTTCAGCTCCAGTTTTCCTGCACAGCGACTGTCTTCTCCCATCAGCCTGACAGGTTCTGAACAGAAACAAGAGGGTCATCAGTAAAAGAATAAAGTGAGTTTCATCAGAACAGAACTGAACCAAATCAAAGCAGCAGCCCCTCTTCTACCTGAACAGGTGAGTCCAACAGCTCTGCCAGGTGAGCAGGTGTTTCTATCTGAGCCTGAGCTTCTACAGTCCAGAAGAGTAGATTCATTTCCTCCACAGTGGAACTCTTTGGTCCACATTGGAGCTTCCACTTCTCCATAGAGCTCCCCTTGGAGGACTGAAGGAGCCCCACAGCCAAGCTCCCTGCAGACCACCTCTGCATCCTGCTGGTCAAAGTAATCTTCACACACTGAGGACCAGCTCTGGTTAGACTGGTCAGACTTCACCTCCAGTCTGCCTGAGCAGAGACTGGTTGCATTCACAAGCCTGACAGAGTCTGGAGAGATGCCATAAGAGAAAATAGAGAGAGGTAAATGACACCAGACACAGAATAAAAAGATGTCATCAAACAAGTATTCAGTGATTCAAACTGGAATCAGCAGAATTCCAACAGGAGTTCATCATAAACAACAGAACTCCCCATTATAACAACACAAACTGCAGCACTTCACCACCACAGTTACATTTACTTCTAGTCCTAAACACTCGTTTTCTTTCCTTGTTATTTTTCAGAAAAGATGTGTGACCCAGAATAAAAATCTGTTTTGAAAATGATCACTAAAACTTAAAAAGGACAGGAGTTCACTCCAGTTATGTGCTTTTCATTTATGTATTTATTTGGTGAAATAGTAACAACTGTTTGTCTGAACAAAAATCTGACTGAGAACATCAGGAACAAAAACACTCTTTTATTAAATTGTCAAATATTTTTCAAAAGAGCAGCCTTTCTTATAAGTTCAAACAAACCTCACAATATTGCTTTTGTTAAGTAAAACTGCCACATGATGATAAATCCCTGTCGTGTCTGCTCATTAAGTTCAGGAAATACTTTGTTGCTGAAGTGACGGCAGGAGGGGACATGGCAACACAGCTCAGGTTCTTTAAACATCAGCTGAGATCCTTTATCTTCCACATTCAGCTATAAACACCTTGATGCTATAGTTGTGTATTCTGTGTGAATCTGCATTGACAGGTTGTTCAATGCTGCAGGGAGAAGGAGTTGTTCTTTCCTACCCGACTGTCTCCTCCTCTGTGTCAACAGACACAGCACCGTGACGGATTAATGTGCCGTCATACTGAAAGAGTTACTGCGAGCATAAAACACGTATTGAACAGTGTTTGGTCTGTGTATATATTGGTGCATTCAGAACCAGATTTACTGAGGCAGCTGTACTTCAGATAGTCTGCTGCCATTCCAACTACTGAATGCGTGTCGACCTGAGTACATTACAGTCACTGACCATGTCAGAGATCATCCTGGATCTTACCTGAGCAGGTGACTTTATAGATGGAGGAAGAGGAAGTTGATTGTGCACACTCCCTCAGAGATTCAGAATGAACACAGTCAGAGCTGATCCACCACACAGATCTGTCTGAGGACTTCTCTCTTCTTACAGAAACAGCAGAACCACAGTTCAGATATCTGCAGACAAAAGCTGCTTCCTTCAGGGTCCAGCCAGTGTAATCATTACCCACTGGTCTCCATTCTCCTTCATGTTTCAGCTCCAGTGTTCCTGCACAGCGACTGTCTCCTCCCACCAACCTGACAGGATCTGAAAAGAACCAAGAGAGTCATCAGTAAAAGAATAAAGTTTAATGAAGAAAAGTTTAAACTAAAACTTGACTGCTGATTCTCTGTCTTCTCTTTCTCTTTTCTTTCTCTGTTTACCTGTTTGGTTGTAACTTCTTTCGGCCTGGAGTCCTGGAGAAATACACAAATATTTAATGGAAACGCACGGATATATTTTTGAAAGTATTAGCAGTGGACAGTGTGTTGTCATTGTTGCACCACTGCAGAGTAAATTTGTTGAAGCACAAATGTACTGATCATCAAAATGAGTAAAAAACAAAATGCAGCCCAACTCCTGCTTGGTTGGTTGCTTGGGCGACTACATAGATGCACAAAACAACCTTAAGGAGTTACAAAATAAACACAAACACACAACAACCACAGACAGTCATGTTGAATTAACTCAACACAATGATACATGTCATAAAACAAATACAAAGAGACATGAAATGACTACAGAGACACAAAACCAAACTAAAACACAAGGAAAAGCAAAATGAAAATTAAAGTCACAAAACAGCCTCAAAGATTCACACTATTACCACTAACATACATACAACAACTACAAAAGACACAAAACAACCTCAAATATTCACACAATTACAACTAATGCTACTTATACATTCAGAAGTTTGAAAAGATTTAGAAAAGACTCCAGGACTAACTATCAAACTATAAACTATCAGCTCACACCTGCTAACATCTAAAGACAAGTGTTTAGAGTTTTTAATCCCAGCCTAGTCTCACACTGAGATTTTAGACAGACTGTGAATCTTGCTGGGTAACGATTTACAAGACTAAAACTAGATTCTTTTAGCATTTTTTTCCTACCATGAATTTTTCTTCCCCATCATGCTCTTTGTAAAAATTTACGAAATGGAGGAGAAGCAGCTTTTAGCTCCAGCTGCTCTAGTGTGTGCAGTGGTTTGTTTTTAGAGAAAAAAAAAGAGGAGAAGACCCCACAAAATGCCCCCTCACAAAGCTGAAAAAGTGTTTCTGTTTTTTTGACATGAAAAATTGACTATTTTATAGTAAAAATAGATATCAGGAAGAATAAAGGAAAGGAACATTTTGAAATGAATTAATGATATACATTTATGACCTACTTAATTATAATTTGTTTAATTGAATACTTATATTTATCTGCTCTATCAACTGTCATTTAGTTAATCATACATTAATCATCGATTTTTTATTACTTTATGTATACATTTATTCATACATTTTAACTGGGCCTCCTTACTGTTTTCTTTACTAAGAAACAGCGCCCCCAAAAATCCCACTTGTGGCCGTAAATATATTACATCACAATATTTTTATTTAGGACTGAGCTCACTTGCATTATTGTGATTGTACTGTGATGTACTTTTTTCCTGTGGAAGTGGTTTTTCTGCCTGGTCTGGATCTGGGTACCTTTATCTATTGGTTGGTGATTGTGTTACGTCACTGAGACTTGCGATGATATCAAACACATTCGATATGATCGCAAACCCAAGAGTAGGAAAATACTGATATGAAACTGTGCAGATTTCTACCTTAAACTTAATGATCGGGATGACGGGAGCGCGCCTTGACTCCAGTAAAACTCCTAGATTTACTAAAGACTGAGTTTTTAATCTGGCACTGTGAACATCTTTTGGTGTAAGCCCAGCATAACATAAAAACAACAATCACAAAGAACACAAAACAACCTCAAATATTCACACAGTTACCACAAAGATACACACAAAAACCACAAAAGACACAAAACAACCTCAAAGATACACATAATTACCACTAAGATACACACAACAACCACAAAGGACACAAAACAACCTCAAGTATTCAAACACTTAACACAAAGATACACACAAAATGCAACAAAAGACACAAAACAACCTCAAAGATTCACATAATTATCACTAAGATACACACAACAATCACACATTTTCACACAATTACCCCTAAGTTCCACACAACAACCAACAAAGATTCACACAGTTACCACTAAGATACACACAACAACCACAAAAGACACAAAACAACCTCAAAGATTCACATAATTACCACTAAGATACACATAACAACTAGCCTGGCTAACACCAGACCAAATCTCATTTGAGATAAGGTCTGGACACCTGCCGTTCATTTTTCCGTAGAGGAGGTGTGGTTTACGATCCTCCAGAGCCGTTTATTGGGCGCTTAGAATGTCTATCAAAAGCGTCTGTAGGTAGCTCTTAGCCAATCAGATCAGTTATACCAGATGACGTAGTAGAGCAACAGAAATGGATGGTTGTTGTGTGTGTGTCTGTGAGAGAGTGTTGTTTGCTGCTTTGCTTCTCCAGTTCTCCCTTTCTGCAAGATTGTTTATTTTCACGCTTTATTCCCCCTCATGTCATTCTGCCACACACATCCACTGATTTTATGGGCAACAAACAAGCTGCTGCGGGTCTCTCGGCGGCCCCGCTGTCCCCCGGCACGGAGCGAGATCACCGGCGGTGACCGACGGTCTCGGTGGCTTGTTGCGCCGAGCCGGCGAGACCGGTGCAGCGCTAATAGCCCCGCTACCGGTGATCTCGCTACCAGCCGGGGGACAGTGGAGCCGCCGAGAGACCTTTCGCCTTTCAACTTTCGCTCTAAACTATTTAAAACACCATCTACAGCTAAAGAGAGTTTTGCGTCTGCAGCAGCCATGTTGGATCCGGAAAGCTTCCAAGTGCCGAGTAGTACGCGTCATCGTCTCACCGTCCCTCCCCGCTATGCACTGTGTGAAAACAGGGCTAAGAATCCTTCCTAGTTTCCAGACCCCGCCGCAGTTCGAAATTAAATTCGAGCGTGCAAGGCAGTCTGGGTATACCCAGGCTACATAACAACCATAAAGGACACAAAACAACCTCAAGTATTCAAACACTTAACACTAAGATACACACAAAAACCACAAAAGACACAAAACAACCTCAAAGATACACATAATTACCACTAAGATACACACAACAACCACAAAAGACACAAAAAAACCTCAATGATACACATAATTACCACTAAGATACACATAACAACCACAAAGGACCCAAAACAACCTCAAGTATTCAAACACTTAACACTAAGATACACACAAAATGCAACAAAAGACACAAAACAACCTCAAAGATTCACATAACTACCACTAAGATACATACAACAACCACAGTGATTCACAGAGTTACCACTAAGTTACACACAACAGCCACAAAAGACACAAAACAGCCTCAAAGATTCACACATTTAACACCAAGATACACACAACAACCACCAAATTTACAAAACAACCTCAAAGATTCACACAGCTACCAGCAAGATACACACAGCAGCCACGCATATTCACACAATTACCACTGAGATACACACAACAACCACAAAGATTCACACAGTTACTCCGTGAATCAGTCATTAGGGTGTTGGTTGCTTGCACATGTCCTGACTGTGTCTTCATGCAATACCAGTCCAGGCCTCTAAGGGCAGTACTGAGTTACTCCAAATACACATGTAAACACACAAAGACGGTTAGTGTGCATTATGGGGTTAATCCAGAAAACTTCACAGGGCATTAGTTTGACCTTCTTTTCACTAAATAGGAAATAATTACACACACACAGACACACACACACACACAAACAAACATACAGATCACACATACACAGAGAAATACACAAACAAAGACACACACACACACACACACACACACACACACACAGACACATGACTCACAAACACACACACAGACAAACACACACACACACACACACACACACACATAAACACACACACACACGAACACACACACACACAAACGCACACACACACACACACACACACACACACACACACACACACACACACACAGATCCTTTAATTAAACCAGTAAAGTAAGTTTTTGTATGTTTACTTTGTGTGCTCAATATATTTTTGAGCTGTCTGTTTTCTGATTTAAAGGATCAATCCAAATATAATTCCATAATGAAGTGGTGTTTAAATCAGAGTCCTACCTGAGCTCAGCAGCAGCAGCAGCAGCAGCAACAGGTGAGCCATCTCCAGGTAGAGCATCTCTCTGGCCGTCCGTCCGTCTTCCCGTCTGTCTTCCCGTCTGATCAGCTGGTGCTGTCCTCGCTGTTTATCAGCGTGATGAAGAGGAGGAGCTTTACTGGAACAGAGATTCCATATTTTTTATTTCTGATCACATTTTATCCGATAAAAAGCTGCTGACAGATTTCAGGTTGCAGGGCTGTGGTTTGTGTTACCATGACGACAGGCTGAGATGTTACTATCAGATTAATGCAGTCAGAGTCTTCTTGTTATTTCCTGTAGATGTGACAACATCAGCAGAGAGTCAGTCAGATTGAATCAATGGTTCATGTTTTTGAAGTAATACATATATATATACATACACACACACTGTTGTAGCTGCATTAAGAAACTTTCCTGTCCTGTGTGAACTGTGTGTGTGTGCGTCTGTTTGTGTGTGTGTGGCTGTGTGTGTCTGTTTGTGTGTGTGTGTCTTTTGTGTGTGTGTGTGTGTGTGTGTGTGTGTGTGTATGTGTGTGTGTGTGTGTCTGAGTATGTCTGCGTGTGTGTGTGTGTGTGTGTGTGTGTGTGTGTGTGTGTGGCTGTGTGTGTGTTTCTTGTACTTACCACATACTGAGGACCGGCATGATTTAACCAACATAGTGAAGTCTTTTTTTGTGAAGTGAGGACATTTTGGCCGGTCCTCACTTTGTTTTTTCTTAAAAAAAACCTCCTGAGGCTATCTAGATGCTATGTAGATGCTACTCACTTGTTTTCTCAAAAGTCCCTTCTTGAATGCCAAAATGATTTTGGGACCCTCCGAAGTCTCGCTGGATTTTCACACACATTTTAAACGTGAGTTCCCCCAATGGTCTAGTCTGGTATTACACCTAAATTAGCATTAAAGACTAAAGCCTGTACTGCTGTGATGTGATCAAAGGCATAAACAGATGTAATGGATAGTTTTACCTTGTGAAGTGAATTCATTTAGGTAGTTACATTTAGAGAAATAAAACCATTTACCATTTCTTTATGAACTGTGCTCTTTTTAAATAAATGGTAAATGGACCTGCACTTATATAGCGCTTTTCTAGTCACTTTATGACCACTCAAGGCGCCAACCGATCACTGGACGAATGCTCTACCAACTGAGCCACAGTGAACTCGTTTAATATTGCAATATAATTTCATTGTGCATTTTTTTTGTACTTTGAAAATTTACTTTTTTTGAAAAATGTAAAGTACTGATGCATTTTCTTTCTCCATACTATTTAAAATATGTATATGTATATATACACCCTGACCACTTTATGAGATACATGTGTGAAGGCAATAAGGCTCCTGAAGAGTTTACCTCTCACGAAAACGCTTGTCTAAACGCGATGCGTCTTCTGTTCAAACCGTCATCATGTAAACGTAGCCTTAGAGACATGCTGCAGCAGTTTACCTGATAGAGACACGGATGGTAAAATGAAAAAAAAAAACTTTGGACAAGACTGCTCAGGTAAGGAATGTTATTTTATTTCCAGCTGCTCTCACTAATGATAAATGCTGCAGTATATTTCACTTTTGCTGATATTTTAGGTTTATGCTTTACTAACTGTTATGAACAGGCAGAAACACAGACATTCAGAGACAATGCAAATATGATTAGAAAGTTTTAAATCCAAATTGCATGTATT